>NC_056054.1:74560567-74863597 GCF_016772045.2 Ovis aries | reverse complement strand
GGATAACAGCTGCTACTTGATTGAAATCCAGGATGCATCTCATTACCTAGATGATTCCTTACAACTATTTCTGTTAGACAAAAACTTTATTAATATTCTCAAACCATCACCTAGTAACACCCATAATTAAATCCAGACCTGACATTTGGTAGCTTAGTTATGATTGAAAAGTTCCTTTTAACGATAACTTTTCATGTTTCTATGAAGCTATCATCAAAGTGAAAGATAATGATAATTTGATTTGGTAGTCGCAGCAGAAATGAGAATAAGACGAGGAATGAAACAGAAAGGGCACAGTTGACTCATCAATAATTGGCAAAATATCAAATATATGAATTGGACAACAAGTAGAAGAGATTCTGAGGAGACTTTCATTTCAGTAAGCCTATTGGACATGGTTTTGGTTATGATATAGTACTTAGCAGTGTAATAATTTTAATATTTTATTAGGAAAACAAATATATAGTAAATTTACATATCTTTATTTTCAGAAGTTATATAATTATACAAAGTATATAATTATACTTTAAGATAAGTACCTTTGGCTTATTCAGAGATAAGTTTCTTTGGCTTATTCAGAGAAAGTATAAAGATGTAGCACTGTTGAATAAAGTTATGCTCGATGGTTTATTACACATTTATTACACAAGGGAGCAAACTTCTCCCTTTTTAACATGTCTGATCTTGGATTTAATTTTCCTGCTTTTAGTAAGAAACACATACTATATAGGTATATGTTAGCAGAAAACCTATATATTATACTCTTTTGTTATCATAGTTCTGTACATAGTATATCTCACCTCTAGGAATTTCTCTTCCATTTCTAATCAGGTAAATAATTGGGCTCTGGACTTCTCATTGCATGGGCTATCAATATAAGATTTCCTTAGAATAAAATATATAAACATGTTAAAAGTTAAGAATAATATATATTACTTTAATTTTTCTTTATTTGAGAAAAGGAGACTAAAATATTTAAACTTATATTTTATAGTAAATTCACATTTCTTCTGAAAGTCAACATCAATAATACCAAAAACATCGAAACACATTTTTTTCAGTACATCAAAATGTAAATATAATGTATGCTCCAAAGTATTTTACGGTTAATAATCTTGGAAGGTTCCTTTCTTTCACTGCCTAACCACCTCTGCAGGCTGCTGCTGCTGCTGCTGCTAGGTCATTTCAGTCGTGTCTGACTCTGTGTGACCCCAGAGATGGCAGCCCACCAGGCTTCCCTGTCCCTGGGATTCTCCAGGCAAGAGCACTGGAGTGGGTTGCCATTTCCATCTCCAATGCGTGAAAGTGAAGAGTGAAAGTGAAGTCACTCAGTCGCCTCCAACTCTCAGCAACCCCATGGACTGCAGCCTACCAGGCTCCTCCATACATGGATTATCCAGGCAAGAGTACTAGAGTGGGTTGCCATTTCCTTCTCCAACCTCTGCAAAATCATCCTCTAAATAATCAGTCTAAATGAATATTAAATGTTAGGTAATTAGTAAGATACTATTGTGGCATTAAAACAAAAACACTATAAGAAATTGTGGAAAAAAGCAAATGTATTTACCAATATATGAATCACACTCTGCAGAAACATATAAGAAAAATGTGCATACTAAGTTGCTTCAGTCCTGTCCAACTCTTTGAGACCCTTTGGACAGTAGCCTGCCAGGCTCCTCTGTCCATGGGAATTCTCCAGGCAAGAATACTGTAGTGGGTTGCCATTTCCTTCTCCAGGGGATCTTCCCAACTCAGGGATTGAACCCGCATCTCCTGTTGCTCCTGCGTTGCAGGCAGATTCTTTACCGCTGAGCCACTGGGAAAGCTCTATAATAAAAACAATGACGTCGTTTTTGTTCTTTAACTGGTAAATTGTGTCTGACTTTTTGTGATCCCATGGACTATAGCCCACCAGACTCCTCTGTCCATGGGATTTCCTACAGAAGAATACTGGAGTGAGTTGCCATTTCCTTCTCTAGGAGATCTTCCTGACCCAGAGATCGAACCTGTGTCTCCTGCATTGGCAGTTAGATTCTTAACCACTGCGTCATCTGGGAAGCCCCCCAAATAATGATTAATATTTTGCTGTTTATTTAAAAGAAGAAAACTTATTGTAGCATTAGTTCTATGAGTAAAAGCTATAAAACCTAAGTGCCAGAACAACACAGAAAAATAGGAGGAGCTAGAAGATGAGTTGACAGAATATAAGAAAGATGACCAAAAAAAAAACCACACCAAAAATGAAAACAAAACATAATTACTGAAATAAAGCAGTAACAAACCTAACAAATTCTCCAATTCTCCCAAAAAGAAAAAAAGAAAAACCAAAAAAGCTATGTACCAGTCTTAACCAGTCTCACTTATAAATTTTATTGTAAAATGCTAAATAAAATTTTGCAAGCAGACTCCACTAACAAAATTAAAGAATAACACACTAGAAAAAAGGGAAGTGTATTAGAGAATATGAGTTTTTGTTTGACATTAGGAAAAGTAGTGATATAACATGTTAACATGTCTAAGGAAAATATGATAATTTCTATCAAAATCAGGAGGTCATTTAACAGAGTTCAAAAGTCATTATTGACTTTCAAAGAAATGCACTGTTAAGTAGGATGATATGGATATATTCTTAATACAAACATATGTCTATCCTAATGCAAATCTAACGGAGCATTTCTCTGATGCAGAAAGAGTATCCTCATTCTCAGTAAAGTCAGGACCAAGGTGATGGTGTCCATCATCATCATTATTTAACCTATATTGGAATAACTGTCAGAACATTGAGGGAAAAGAAAGGAGATAGAGATACAAGAATTGTGTTGGTTGAGAAAAACTGATTCTAGATGAGTATCAATGAAAAATCAACTGATAAACTTCTACAAACAAATTTCAGTAAAATTGGAGTTCAAAATTAATATACTAGAAAGAATGTTATTATAAGAGAACTTAAAATATATTGTGAGAAACCTAAAACATCACTGTTGCATCAATTAAAATAATATGGTTTTAGTGCATGAAAAGACAGATCAATAGAATAGACGAGGAAAATCCAGAGACAGACACAGATGCACACAGGAATTTAGTATATGTACAAGGTAGTATTCCAAATTAGGGTGGAAAACCAAATTATTCATTATATGGTTTTGGTATAACTGGGGTATCCTCTACAATAAAGTTGGATATGTGTTTCACATCCTACACTAAGAATAGCATCTTTCACAGAAAAAGAAATAAAAAATGACCCTTACACAGTTTGAAAAAATACTGAACATCACTCATAATAAAAGAAATGCAAATTAACACTCCACTGACTTACCATTTTATCTCTTAGAATGGCAGATTTTTGATGAGGCTGTGAGAAAATAGACACTCTTATACAATGCTTATGTAAAACCATCAATTCCACTTCTGAGAAATTACTTTATGCATAAGAAATGTTGTGTCTACTAGTTTATTAACTGCAATATTTTTTAGAGTAGTGAAGAAATGGAATCAACCTAAGTGTCCATTGGGAGAAACTAGCTAATAATCTACAAAAAAATTATGGTGTATTTATACAATATTAGGAAGCATTAAAAATATGAAGAAAAGCTTTATATATCAATTGGGAAATATCTCTGAGATGGATCAGTAATGTGAAAAAAAGTTGATGTAAAACAGCATATGCTGTCATTTGTGCAAAAACAAGTAAAGCAATAAGAATATTTACTTGTGTACTGATGAAAATTCCATGTTTTAAATGCTACCCAAAAATAAACTTTAAAAAGACAACATGGAAAGGTAACTTTTCACAATGTACCATTTTGTATCTTATCTTTGAACTAAGTGAATGTCTCGCATATATCAAAATGTAACTTTAAAATATTTTCTTTTAAAAACATGTGATAAGTTTCACTCTCTAGTGCATTATCATCTGATATATATACAGATATTTGCAACATGTATAGACCTGATAGAACATCTCTGGTGGCTCAGACAATAAAGAATCTGCCTGAAATGCAGGAAACCTGAATTCCATCCCTGGGTCGGGAAGATCCCCTAGAGAGGGGAATAGCTATCCACTCGAGTATTCTTGCTTGGGGAATCCCATGGACAGTGGAGCAGGGTGGACTACAGTCCATGGGGTAGCAGAGTCAAACACGACTGAGCAACTAAACAGGCATGCATAGCCCTGATAACCAGGATAGAAAGCAGTGGGATGATATTTTAACATTACTCTTTGGTGGTTATACAAAGTTACAGTTCTGTTTCTTATATCTTAGAGATGAAGGAGCTTGAAAGTTGTAGTTCAAATTTTATAGACATTGCAATCAATAATAGCAAATGTTTGTTTGTGTTATTCTCACAGGTAGTCTTCTTTGCAGAAAGCCACTGCAGCTAGCTCAAGTAAAGAGTGATTCGTAGTAAATATAGGACGTGAAATAGTGCCAGGCTTTATGGGAAGTGGAAAGAATCAGGGATAGAAATAAAGCTCTTCATTTCTTGGTGGCCAAATACTCTTGTGTCTGATCTCTCTTTTTGTTTCTGATATCTTCATCCTTTACTTTTCTATACAACTCTTACCTGGGCTTATTGTACTTGTCTCCAAAAGAAGTCTTTAACCTTCTATTAGTACATTACAAATGCCAAATTCCCCACTACAGACTGCATACAGTATTTGGATGGACTGGTCAGAGGTTAGGACCTGGATTAAGCATTCATCATCCCCCATCTAACCAGTTGTGTCCAAAGGAGGATCATTTGGTTTATTCCCGGTGCAAGACTTGGGACAGGCTAAGTAGTGCCATAGGTCTTTTATATTTCATGCATGTGTCAGCTAGACAGTCTTAATCTTCATCTAAGAAAGACAGAGAGGCTAAAACTCACTTTTCAAACTGAAGAGGAAAAGTGAAGCATTGACTTCATAAATAAGCATTTTATGCTAGAAGACCAGCTGCTGGGATCGATCTCTTTAAGGGGTTTGACCTCTTAAAGTCATAGCAGGCAAGAATAAACAAGCTATTTAAACTTACTTTCAGACCTCAGAGCTAGAGCACCAGAGTAAAGTATGAGTCACCCTTTTTGGCTATTACTCTATTGGCCTCTGTGCCTTTTCTATAAAAATGACCATTTTATTCACCAAGGGAAAATTTCCACGATACATGGCTGCCGTGAAAGGTCAGGAGCCTCAAGGCAATGACCACTGTTGCAGATGGAGAGTCTGTCCTAACTTCTCTACAGATACCAGGGAGCCACTTGCACTGGTTAGGCCTTGATGTTGTTATGCAGCCAGTACCATTACAGACACACAGAATCTTTTAACAAAATAAACATGTAAATAAACATACCTCTGCCAGAGGCTGAACACAACACTAAAAACAACCTTAAATGTGCCAAAAAAATTGAAGAATGCCTTTTTTTTTCCTCCTTAGGAATTTCTTTTTAAAAACAAATCAGTGAATTTGTACTCTTTAAATTCTGCAAGTCACTGTGTAACCTGACTTCATTCATATATATTTAAATATTTTGATGAGTTGTCAGTTATACATGCAGTCTAGATAAAGAGATTCTCTGATGACTGATTGCCCTTGGATTCTTCTGTTTTGATAGGTAACTCCTTATTTATCATACTATAAAAATACAGTTCTGTCCCCATAGTTCAATTAAGTTAAGTAGAATAAGAACCAGCTTTCACATGACTCTTGACCTTATCAGTGTCACTCAGAAATCACAGCAGCTCGCATAGGAATGTGAAGCATCATCTCGTGATGCGTACATGTGTTTGAGGATCTAATTTGGTTATATTTTGTTAATGGAACTTAAGCCTCCAGGGGGCTCCTTAAATTAACAATGAGATAATTGGAATCAATGTCATAGCTGAAAATCTTATTTCTTTGTTTACCTACCAATTATATGAAATTAAATACACAGACATATACCACTGAAACTCAAGGACTCAGCTTCATAGACTATTTGTAAGACCGCTGTCTTGTTTTTAATGAGACCATTGATTATTTGATATTGCATATCACTTTAATGATCATCAGGAAAGGAAATTTTTTAAACCTTCAGAACAATCAGCTGTTTCTTAGTTATACTTTTTAAAATGCATGGCGCTTGTAATTTCTTATTTCCAAAATGTATATAGTAGGAAAAGAACAGATAGGATGGGAAGAAACAGCCAAATATATATACCCAAAACAACAGCTAATGTTAACTACAGCAGTTTTATTTGGTGTCTGAGCCATGGGACAGCAGATAACAGAAGATTATAGAACGTTATTCTTAAATTCAGTACACATACATTTATATTATGATAATAGTGTTATCAATAAAGGGTAAGGAATGAACATTGATTGAATGTTTACATATATCAATCATGTATAATGACTTCTTAAATCATTGTGGCAATTCTAGAATAGACAGTCTCATTCTCCTCTTATAAATGGGGAGAGCAATAGCTTTGCAGACTAAGGGTGGTATAATAACCGGAAAAGAGGCTGCAGACCCAGGAAGCAATCCCAGGTTTTTGGTGAACGAAATTCCAGACTGATGAGTGGGCACTTAGCTTAAGGTCCACAGCACCTCATCTCTTGGAATACAGCCAAAAATGACTAGAGCAGTGCCTTCTGTGATCCAGAGTCAGGGGCCCAGATAGCCTGGGCCTGAAGGCAGTTCTGTTCCAGACTCTCTCTTCAGAAACATATCACTCTCAACAGATCTCTCATGGTGCTTTGTGCCTCTTCACTTTAACACTCCATCTAAGTAAACAGAGCATAGACTGAACACATTCATTCTTTCTGGTTATTTGCATTTTAAGCCTTTTATCTCTAGCTATAGATTGAAAGGCTTTGTCTCCAGTTAAAGGAATTTCAGGCAATTGCAACTAGATGGAGGAGATTAGATTTGGTCCTGAGGGGCTTTTCTTTGTCCCTAAAAATCCTACTCTTGTCAGTTGCACTACACTAGACATGAATAGGTTTTGTTCTGACACTGTTCTATAAGCCCCGTGGAAACATATGTGCCTGCTTTGCCCACCAGTGTTAAATACTGTGAAATAACTCACCTACTATTTTTTTGAGTCATACTTCTCTGTTTTTCTATTTTATTCTTGGAACTTTAAAGATATCTGTTGGTATCTTTCATATCTTCTACCTGCTTATTCGTTATTTTCTCTTCTGCTTTGTGGATGAATTTTTCAAAATGACTACTAATTATCTTTTTGACATCTTCAGAGCAAGAGGTGTGTTTTTTTGTCATTTATTGTTATGTTATTAATTGTATTTTATTTCTAGTATTTCATATGAATTTTTTTTCAAATCCGTTGTTTCATATTGAATATTCCTCTTTTTGTATTGGAAAGTTAATACTTTGTTAAGGAAAACCAATATGTAATATTCTATTCTGAGCATCCTGGACATACTTATTGTAATGTTTTTGTCAGATTGTTCCATAAAATTAGTTTATTTTTTTGTAATTCCTGTTTTGCATATTGACTTGGATCATTTTCTATTTTAGCATTAGAATTCTTTATAACGCTTAGGGTTGTTTTTGCAGATTTATTTTTAATAGAATTAAAAGTTTTTGTGTTGGTTTACTTTTCTCTTTCTCTTCATTTGTACGCTCTCTTCCCTATCCAGTGGTCTTGCAATTTCCTTATCTGTTCTCTAGGATTTTAGTCTTGAATCAGATCTTTTGAGAGAATCAGAAAATGCCATCACCAAATATGCCACTTAGGTATAAGGATTATTTTCAGTTGAAAGCAATTAAGAATCACAGATACAGGAAAAGTACTCTCCTCTTCCCTTTCTCCCTAAAGACAGGACATAAATTTCTCTTCATGAAGTCATACCCTACTCTAGTCATACCCCCCAACATGCCCACCAGGAAAGGAGAGAAGAGGAACTGCAAACCAAAGATTGGTTTCAACACTTACCATGAGTTTGCATAAGCAGACTTTACTAGAATAACCCTTATCTTTATTTCCCCCATATATTTCTCAATTGTTTCCTCATAATTTATCTTCCTTTGTCGTTCAAACCTCTTTTCCATTGTTAAAAGAGTATATAAGCCTCCAAGTCTAATTGCCTCTTTGAGTTTTGCTTATTTTCTGTGAATGTTAATATTAATGTAACTGTTTATGTAAATATTAGTAAAAATCATACATATTTCTCTGTTAATCTTTTATTGACTGAATTCATAAGATCCAGATACTGAATCTAAGAGGATAGAACAAAGTATTTTCCTTCTTAATATCTTAATAAGGTGTTTGGGAGCTTCTTGCCCAGTGATCTAATGTCTGAAGTGATTGGCATCCTGGTTTGATAAATGTGAAGAGGCTGTATCTATGCCCAACTATCCTCTCTAGCCCACATTTTAAAATGGCATACTTCTGGTCAGCGGGTTGGCAATGGTTTTGGCCACTTTTTCCTGGGAGGTTAGCCCAACCTCAGGCCTAGACTTTCAGGGGAAAGCTGGATCCAGATCTTCATCTCATTGTCAGTACCCTTTACTAGGGCCTTAATTTTGCTTGCTGTTTTATATTTCTATTCATTTTCTGGTCGAAGATGATTTTCATCTTTTATTTGACACTGAGTGTTTTCTTTTTAAAAATTTACTTGTTGGCATCATGATTCAAAATTCTCATTAATATGTTTGACCTCACATTTTAGATTTAGCTTTCAGACCTCTTAATCACTTTTTTTTTTTTTTGAAACTTTAATCAAAAGCATGTAGTTAGCAATAGAACCAAAGAAGGTAGTGTGGCTTCAGTAAATTTGTTGGTGTTAAAAAAGCATGTCTTACAGTTTTGTTTTAGGATTACTTACATTTTTGAACCTTGGAAAGAAGCCAGGAACATTTTTTCTTAGTAATGTGCATGTTGCCTATATCCTTAGGCTTTAAAGACCAAACTAAGAATAACCACAGACTGCAAAAATGTTGACTTCTGTGAAACCATTTTGAACATTTCACCTAAAAAAATATAATAATGCATCCTCAAACCTAGTAATATAGTTTACACAAGTGAAAGTAATGATAGCTGTATTTATATTAAAAATTCTGGGACTATCATTATAAGACTAATGATAATGAGCAACCATTTCAATGAAGCACATACCACCCAATCTGCATGAGTTGAAACTATGAAAGTCACCAGCAAGATTGGGGCCATTATTTGGCTTAAAAATTTTCTGGTGAGAGTCAAACGTGATGAAAAGCAATGGGCACATATGACTTATATTCCAAAAGAGTTTTTTTTTTTTACATATGTGTGTATTAAAATATTTTGTTAATCTCATTTATGTCCAGCTTTTGAGTAAGTTATCTGTAGTCACCTGACTCATTATCTCTATATGCATTTATTATTAAATAAAGCTCACAGGAGATAGCAAGATTGTTTACTTAAGCAGTAAAATACTGGAGATGGTAGATAGCTCTAGAACACAAGATTACATTGCCAGGATGGCACTATTTATTAAGCTATGATAACGCTAATGTTCCTCTTTGATGTATAGCATGTGCGACTTCAGCTGAACTTGTAGAGAGCCTTAAGGATGTTTCATTGAACATTTAGTATGGCAGCCAGCCAGAATACATTTAGCCTAAGCCCAGATGACGGGCTGGTAATGAGGTAGTGATTGATGACCACAGCTTCCTTATGAAAACCTGCTTGATATGCTGGGGGGTAAATGCATTGCCAGCTCTTTTCACTTCACTCCCTGTTATATTATTTATTTTTACTGTGGAGGGAGTTACATGGTCTTGCGCTTGTGTACCCTTGGCATTAGTTTTAGGTTACAATTGAGTGGTGGTATGGAATTTTAGATGTCCAATCCCATGGCTATATTTATGTATAATTCAAATCTCAATTTCAAAGGGGTCTTTGAAAGTCATTTTTAAAAACTATGGCTGTGTTATCCATAAAATGATCAAATATTCTTATTTTGCATCTTCTAATGGTTATGGTTTCTCTAACTCTTTTACTCCTGTACTGTATTATAAAGATCTCCACAAATTTTTTCCTATTCCCTTAACTTTAAAGAACAAACATTTATCCAAAATTGCAAATTATGTTCAGTAATATTCCACTGTCATTTATTTTTATGCTTTAGTAGTTTGCATATGTGTCCTTTTTCTGAATAAAACATAGAAAAGTTATTAATTCATATCCTCTTTTATATATGAAATTCCTTCAACTTAGTTCTGAATAATGCATTTCTTAGAAGCACATTTTTTTTGTCCATCTCTTTATTGTGTTATGCATTTGATCTCTTACTCTTTGTCAACATAAATCATTTCTCAGATTGGTTGCACGTAAGTGCTTGTGATTGCAAAATGCCACTTGGTAGAGTGACCACTTTCATTGCCTACTGACCTGGGACAAGGTGGAGCAAGGCCCAAGATTGACATTTCACCCTTAATAAATCTTGCTTGTTGAAATGCCAGCAACAAACAGGGTTTGCTAGATTGACAAGAGAAAATAAACTATGCTCTGAGCTGGCTTGAGAGTGGCTGACTGGGCTTTCAATTTTGCCGATCAGAAGAAGCTTGTGCCTTTTTTTGACTTGTGGTCCTTTGAGTGTGGAGTGACTAGCAGAACACCCAGTACTCTTGATCCCAGTCCCATCACTGGGGTAGCTGAGACAATGACAGTCTGAGGAATGGCAAGTCTTTCTGGGATCCCTCTAAGCCAATCCCTGGGATACCTGTAAGCCACACTAGGTGTGATATCAGCAAAATGAGAATTGGTGAGCTGCTCTCAGAAGCCTGTTATGTACTTACCTTTTTGTTGTAGTTTCGGCTACTTTCATTTCTTCAATTATTTATTATGGAACCTAGAATGAAACATATTGAGACAACAGGAGTATTATAGTCCCATTGAGGTTTGGCTTAGCTCTTGAAGCTTTTGATGATACTGCCTATTGAACAGGCTTTCTAAGGAGCAGGAAGCTGTATTACCACTGTGATTCTTTGCTTTGCTCCCCATCAAAAAAATCGTAGCAAGTAGTGCTGTACCAAAGTGGAAGGCTTATCCCTTCCTATTACAGAACTTATCTTTCATTAATAAGTTGCCTACTACTATACCACCAAGCCTTACTGTCTTACTAGAGATAAAGAAACTTGTTATTTACTGGGAAAAGTTTCTAGTAGCAAAAACTTGACCTGAAATGAATTATTTACAGGTTTAGAAGAAAGACTTGCTAAGTCAATGCTACAGCTGAGAAATAAGCCAACACTTTCTCCAAAACAGCTTGAAGCTGACAAAACACTAAGCTCTAAGGTCCTAGAGAAGCAGCAGTTCAGGGTCTTGTTAGCTTCGAGCGGCAGGAGAGACAATACTGGCAGAATGCTCAGAGGATGGAACAAGGCCCCCAGGAGGAGGATGTGAAGGGAGCTAGAAATAGAGTGACTGAGAAGTCATGGAGAAATAGGGCAGCGTCAGATTGACACAGGAAGAGATGTTGGGGCATACAGAGTATTCTAAGGGATTTAAGAAACAAACCAAACAAAATAGACAAAAGTAAGTGGTTCAGGAAGGCAAATGGAAATGAAATAAAGTATAAGAATAATGTTTTTGTAGTACATTTATATAGTGCTTTATAGCATATTTATATTATTTCATTCAATTCTCACACCCTAGGAATAGATTTCATGATCCCCATTTTCTTGGTGACATATTAAGACTTAAAACTTATCATAAGATTTATATAAATCATAATGTCATCTAGATCCTAGTTTTTAAAATCCATTCATAGAATCTGCTGTGTATATTGATCTTGGACAAAAGATTGCTAATGTTTGAAATAAATTTTTGACTTTTAAGGGGAGTGGGGTGCTATTTTAAAATAGAATGATCAGAAATGGCATCTCTGAGGAGAGTCATTTGCGTAATTGAATTATGTGAGGATGTCAGTCATGCTGATCTTATTGCATTTGATAAAATATAGCTGTATCAATCTAAAATAAGGAGCTAGGATGAGATGACAGTGGAGAGGCGCAGGATGCACTGAAAGAAATAATGCCTCTACAAGCAGCCTTCAAACTATGACGGATGCTCCCTGAATGCTCCAGTTACCAGACCCCTGGGATAGAATAGCTCTGAGGCAAGTATCCAACACTGCCTCTCAGAATCGCTAGCAGGTCTGAGCTCATTACTCACGGGTTAACTTTTTGGAAAACACCTCTTGTTTTTGTTCTTCCCTTTCCCAACTCCTGTCCTCAACCCCCAAGGATATAATCATCTCCCAAGTAAAGTACATGCAATTGATTTCTTGTCTCAGGCTTTGTTTCTGGGAAAACCTAAACCAACTGGTAGCAACCTAAGTGGTAAAAAGATGCTAGATCTAGCATGTGACTTAGAGATGGACTGATAGCTTTTACTACTAGAAAAGTTATGGAGTGGTAGGAAAATGGAAAAACAAATAAGTCAGTGATTTGCATTTTTTTTTTTTTTTACAAAAAAGATAGCTATTAACTTAAAAAAAGCAGTAATAATATCTAGTATATATGAGAGTTTGCTAATTGCTAGGCACTCTTCTAATTCTGTTTTATGTGTTAATTCAAATGAATTATACTTATCTCCTCATGATTGTGATTCCTAGTTGAAAATCCATCGCAGGTTATTTCCTTAGTATGTAGAGGCTAAGATTTGAACACAGGTGTCTAGTTTTAAAGCCTAACTACGTAACCACTATGCTCTTTTGCATGTAATATATGGGCCATAAAACAGCACAGTCACACGTTAGTATTTACTAGTTCTGTTTGCATACAATGAAATGAGAGTCAAGAATTTTTCTTCTTCTAACCATATTTTTGCATATATAAGTCATTTTGAAAATCTAAGTAGTGTTTGGCTACCACCTCCCAAATCATCGCTGTTCTCATCTCCTAAAAATTGTAAAGAGGTATTATTTATTATCATTATTGTTATTATTGGCAAGCTTCCTAAGTGGTACTAGATTTCCTATAATTAACTGTTATTTGATACAATTGTTTGAGAATATTGCTATGTGCTTGATTGCAGGACCTACAGCAGCAGGCAAAACACAGGATGCCAAACACATTTTTCCATATTACTAGCTGATTTTCAAATGACAATTTAACCATTAATGTCTGAGTTTTGGTTTTGTTTTTTTTTTTTTACTCTTTGGCTTACACAGTAAAAGAATTACTGTGCATACTGGGTGATAACTAGGGATGGAATATGCATCAAGATTCATAGAAGAATAATGAGTATTCATTGGGAGTGACCTTTAGCAGGCTATGGAAGTAGATTCCTGGACTCAGATGATAAAGAATCCGCCTTTAATGCAGGAGTCCCGAGTTTGATCACTGGGTTGGGAAGACTCCCCTGGAGAAGGAAATGACAGCCCATTCCAGTATTCTTGTCTGGGAAATCCCATGGACAGAGGGGCCTGGACAGCTACAGTCCATGGGGTCACAAAAGAGTTGGACATGACTTAGTGACTAACACACACCTTAGCTCCTCTTTGCTTTCTGCCATAAGGGTGGTGTCACCTGCCTATCTGAGGTTATTGACATTTCTCCCGGCAAATTTGATTCCAGTTTTCCTGATTTGGAGCCAGTCCATTGTTCCATGTCCAGTTCTAACTGTTGCTTCTTGACCTGCATACAGGTTTCTCAAGAGGCAGGTAAGGTAATCTGGTATTCCCATCTCTTTAAGAATTTTCCACAGTTTGTTGAGATCCACACAGCTAAAGGCTTTAGCGTAGTCAATGAATCAGAAGTAGATGCTTTTCGAAATTCTCTTGCTTTTTCTGTGACCCAACAGATGTTACAATTTGATCTCTGGTTCCTCTGCCTTTTCTAAATCCAGCTTATACGTCTGGAAGTCCTCAGTTCATGTACTGGTGAAGCTTAGCTTGGAGGATTTTGAGCATTACTTTGCTAGCATTGGAATGACTACAATTGTGCGGGAGTTTGAACTCATCAGTGACCACAGGACTGAAAAAGGTCGTGAGTTTGAGCAAGCTCTGGGAGATGGTGAAGGACAGGGACATCGATGTGCTGCAGTCCATGAGGTCACAAAGAGTCGGACACGTCTGAGCACCTGAACAGCATTGGTACCAAGAAACCTGAGAAATCGAAAATCAGGAGGGTGATCTGGAAGGATATCTGAAACAATGTGAGTTGCCACCAGCTGGCTCCGCATGCTGTCAGTTTATAATACAGCAAGGAGTGATTAGGTGGGTAACCCCAGCTTACTAACCTGGAAGAGACAATTGAAATGATTATAGCTAATAAATTATTGTTGTTAATATTTAGACATAGAGTTTCATTAATCCTGAAAGGCAGTGTGTTGTAAATTAAAGGATGTAGGCTTTGGATCCAAATCCTGGATCTGCCGCTTAGTGAATATTTTAACTTGGGAAGTTATTTCAACTAATTTAAGCTCTGATTTTTCCTTAAATAAACTAGAAACAACATATTAATATTTCATTAGATGCTATGGCTTCTAATGTGGCTTCCCTGGTAGCTCAGCTGGAAGAGAATCTGCCTGCAATGAAGGAGATCCTGGTGCAATTCCTAGGTCAGGAAATCTCCTGGAGAAGGGATAGGCTATCCACTCCAGTATTCATGGGCTTCCCTGGTGGTTCATACAGTAAAGAATCAGCCTGCAATGCAGGGGGCTTGGGTTTGATCCCTGGGTTGGGAAGATCCCCTGGAGGAGAGCATGGCAACCCACACCAGTATTCTTGCTTGGAGAATCCCCATGGATTCAGCCTGGTGGACTGAAGTTCATGGGATCACAAAGAGTTGGACATGACTAAGCAACTAAACATAGCACCGATTCTGCGGAAACTGAATATATGTCGTCTCGGAAATACCTAGGTCTTCCCAGATGGTACAATCATAAAGAATCCACCTACCAGTGCAGGGGGTGCAGGTTTGAACCCTAGGTTGGGAATATCCCTTGGAGAAGGAAATGGCCACCTGCTCCTATATTCTTGCTTGGGAAATCCCATGGACAGAAGAGCCTTGCAGGCCACAGTCTATGAGGTTGCAGAGTTGGACACAGCTGAGCCACTGAGCACACAGAAAATACCTGGCACATAATATGTATCTCAAGAACTATATTTAGTTCTCCTCCAATCTCTCCCCTGTCTGTGTCTTTTCATTTTGACAATTGTCAAGCTAATACAGAAAGGAAGCATGATAACACTTGATCCCTCTCACCTCTGCAAACCAGGCAAATATTAACAACTGATACCAATTTAACATTGTTTTAGAAGACTTTTGTGGATGTTGGAAATATAGACATCATATTTAGAAACTATAGACTGAAATAGAAATGTGAGAGAGAACACAAACCTATTTTCAGTTAGGCAAGGGTTTTTGGAGGGGCTTAGAAGCCATTCCTTTTTTTTTTTTTTCCCTTGTCATTTGTAGTAACCAGTGGTAGGCATTGAAAGTATTCACTCCCAAATTAAATCAAGATTAAAATCATCTTAAACTAAAGTGCCTGAAGTAGCTGGATATTTGCATGATATTTTTCCCATTACTTTAATAATTGTTTTCTCATTTAAGATATGTTGGTGTCATTGACATTTAAAAATAATTACAACTTTGACTAGAGCTTAAAACATTTTTTCCTATTGATTTGTTTCAACAAACATTAATGAAGCACTGACAAATGCAGGAGACTCTGGGCTTGGCACTGTGGGAAATATAAACTTATTCACTCAACAATATTAGTATATTTCTTGCTATATTTCAGGATCACAGAGAGTGAAAAAAAAGAAGGAAGTGGCCTCAGATTTCACTTTACCCTCAGGCTAGTAGGTGCACAGACAAGAGGATAAGTTTTTTTTTTTTTTTTTATCATTGATTTCTTAAATGACCTCAAGAGGGCAATGATTTATCTGTTGAGGGATTTATCTTCTGCTACAGCCTGCATGAGGTCCCTCCTCCATTTTCCCAGTAACTTTTGAGATGTCAGGGTTATTGTACAAGTTTGCAAAACTTCAGAATTGAAAATTATTGTGTAAATTATTATTTTATCATTATATTAGCTTTCCAAAGTTAGTGTGGTAACAGAGTACCACAAACTGGGTGGCCTAAACAGCACAGTGTGTTTTCCCACAATTTTGGGAGCTAGAAGTCAGATCTAAATGTCAGTATGGTTGGTTTCCTGAGTCCTGGCTCCATAGCTTGTGGATGGCTATCCTCTCCCGGTGTCAGTCTTCCCATGCTCTCTTCTCTGTGCATTTTTATTGTTTTAATTTCCTTTTCTAATAAGGATACCAGACATGATGTATTAAGACCTATCTCATGACCTTAAATTCATTTTAGCTTAGCTACCTCTTTGAAGACCCTATCTCCAAACACAGTGGGATTTTGGCTATTGAAGTTTGAGACTTCAACACATGACTTTTGCAGCACAAAATTCAGGTCATTATCATTACTATCCTGGATATCATCTACAATTAAACTATCATAATTCTATATCCTTTTTTTCTTCTGTTTATCTGCTATTGCTCTAATCCAGATGTTTATACATGTTAATATTTTCTCTTAATGACAGCTTCTCTATATCACAATTTCTTCTTTTATTTTGTTCATTCAACTAAAATTACCTTCCTTAATAGTTCTTTTAATTATATTGTGTCCCTTATCAAAACCCCCCTCATTAAAATGCTTCTGTTGCCCAGGGCTGACTTTCTGGGGTCTTGGTAACAACTGAACACTCTATGGTAACAATTTTATTTCTAATTATTCTGTACTGAATCGTCTCTACTCTAGATTGGTCATTCTTTTTACTTTCTGATATTCCACCTTCGAACTTGTTTTGGTCTGTTTGGCTAAAGTAGTGTATGATAGGTTTCCTTACTATTAAGTTACTCTTTTTCTCTCTTTTCATACTCTTTGGAAGGAAGTCACTGTAAGCAGGCCATACTTAAAAGCTGAGGAGTTACCTTTCCCTTTTTGAGAATAGAATATCTGCATAAATTATTTAGAATTAGTCTGTGTGAAGATTTGCCTATTCTGCCTGTTTATTTATTTATATAATCATTTATTTATATAAGGGTGGACTCGTGGATACTTATTTTGTGCTCTGGGATATAATCTAATATTAGGTATATTATATAGAATATATTTATTTTGTAATTTTTCCATCTGTGGCCATTAGAAGTTCTTTAAGTTGGTTCCAGTGTTTCTTTGATACATCCCCATTATCTGGGGAGTGTGTGTATGAGTGTGTGTATTTGTGTTTTTATCATTTAACTTCTAGCACTGCAAGAGACTATAGGCATTTCTTGTGTGATTTTTACCCTAGTCCTGGAATCAGCCATTTTGCCAAGGTCCTTTTACTAAAACCAAGATCTCAGAGCTAAGCATGCAAATTGCTATTGCAATCCTGCTGCTTCTAGGACCTCTTAACTGACAGAACAAAATAAGATACATGTGTATGCTTACCTGTGTACATACATATACCTATAAATATATAATCATCTGTATCTGTAAGCACTTTCCTGATGGCTCAAATGGTAAAGAATCTGCCTGCAATGCAAGAGACCTGGGTTCGATCCCTGAGTCAGGAAGATCCCCTGGAGAAGGAAATGGCTACCCACTCCAGTATTCTTGCCTGGAGAATTCCATGGACAGAGGAGCCTGGTTGGCTCCCCACTGTGGGTCACAAAGAGTCGAACATGACTGAGTGACTAACACTTTCACTTTCATACTAATTTGAACATGAATATATATTCTTGTCTCCCTCTCTAATTCAGTGCCACTCAGTCATTTTAGCATCTTCCCTTTATTTGCCCGTATCTTCCTATACCTCCTATGTGAGAAAGCTGACTCCCATCATCTGACATTGATTTGCCTAATTGTTCAGTTCCAGTGTACATGTATGTGTGCTAAGTCGCTTCAGTCATGTCCTACTCTTTGCGGCTCTCTGGACAGTAGCTCACCAGGCTTCTCTGTCCATATGATTCTCCAGGCGAGAATGCTGGAGTGGATTGACATGCCCTCCTCCAGGGGATCATTCCAGACCCAAGGATCATCCCAGACCCCTGTTTCTTACATCTCCTTCACTGGCAGGTGAGTTCTTTACCACTAGTACCACCTGGGAAGCCCCAGTGTACATGTATAGTAGTCTTCAAATTAACTATATCCCTATCGTAACTCATTAATATAAAATAATTTGTAAGTACCATGTACATGTGATTTCCCAGGTAGCTCAGTGGTAAAGAAACTACCTGCTAACATAGGAGCCACAGAAGACACGGGTTATATCCCTGAGTTGTGAAAATCGCCTGGAGTAGGAAATGGCAGCCCATTCCAGTATTCTTGGCTGGCAAATCCCATGGACAGAGGAATCTGGTGGGTTACAGTCTGTAGGGCTGCCAAGAGTCAGACACGACCAAGCACACACGTGCACGTGCACACACCAGGAACCTATCATATTTCTGTATTACTCGAAGTTTACCCAGAAGAGTGATACATTTATAGTAAGTTCTCAACGTTTATGCTGGAAATAGTTAATATGTTTAATACTCAGAATTCTTTGCTATCCAGAGACATTCAGCTTCTTGCAATGCTGGCATGACCATCATTATGAATTTAGGTACTCTTATACTGTAGATGTACAAATTTGCCAATTATTAGATAATTGAATTTGAAGTAAATATGGTATGTCTCTTAATGGGATGAAAACTTCTAATTATCCAATTTCATATAAAACTATAATACTTTTGCAAGTGGGAGGCTGATTTTTTATTTAAAAATTATAGTAAAAACTGAACCATAAAGGTGTAATTAAAATGATTAGATAAAGGCAAAAATATTCAGGAAGCCGAAAGCTTGAATCTCCATGTGTTTGGAGACTAAAGAATTAAAGTGTATGCTAATAAAAGTCATATAATTGTGAATAATATAAAAAATAAATATGGATTTCTGGTCTGATGTGTGATAGTGTAAGCTATTTGAAGTTTAAGTGAAATGTTTTGGCCAATTTTATTTACCTGTTTTTAAGAAGATGATATGGAAATGTTCTTATAAACCATGAGATGTTACTAGTGGAAATCTGAATATATTCAAACGGATCTGAGAACGCCAGTACATAAAAACTTTAAGATTAATATCCTATAGATATCTTGAGATAGTGATGTTGTCAAATAGCCCTGGAACCTGAGTTTGATTCATAGTAATAATTCCAGAGTTCCTGTATATTTTTTTTACTTATGCTGGGGAATTTTGCCTAACTATAAAGTTCAATAAAAAACAGTGACTAAATCAGTTCTCATAGTGTTCAGCTATTTTGTGTTTAGAATTAATTATGGCAATCACAGATGTTTGATTTTGATTTAACTTACCGAGATCTATTTTTCAACATGAGAAAAAGCTGTCAAACAGTATATAAACTTAAAAATGCTCTAAGTCTAGAAATGAATGTTGACATATTTAAAATATCCATTTTTAATGGATAAAAATTGCTTCCAAATTTCCTGGAAACTGAGTGAAATGAGACTTTGTATATATGTAAGTGCTTCTTAGGTGGTGCTAGTGGTAAAGAATCTGCCTGCTAGTATAGGAGACACAAGAGACTCAGATTCAGTCCCTCGGTCTGGAGGATCCCTAGAGAAGGAAATGGCAACCCGCTCTAGTATTCTAGTCTGAAAAATTCCATGGGCAGAGGATCCTGGTGGACACACCAGGAGCCATGGGGTCACAAAGAGTCGGACACAGCTGAGTATACATGCATACGTGCACACACATATATGTTAAAAAAAATTGAAAAAATACCAAGATTAAGGAAGGAAACAAAAACTTTTTAAAGGAATAAGAAACACAGCTGCTGAATTGTTAATATTGGTCAATATTGTAAAAGTAGAACCAATGGTTCTAACACTATCTTTAGTTAGTTTCTCTTGCATTGATTAAAACATGGATATAGATTGAATATATGTAATATATTTGAAAGAGAAGTAAATTGTTTTTTCAGAGTTCTCATGTGACACTCAACAATTAAGTACAAAAGTACCACAAAAGCAGACTTAATTCCAATATAATGGAAAGTAGTTAATTTGTTATCTTTACATATTTCTAAATGTGTAGGCAAGTGAATCAACAGAATACTGTATTTTATCATGACAGCCAGCATATCCATTTTGATTATAAACTGATAGTTGTCAGCTTGATATAAATAAGATTCTTGAATATAATTTGTTATCAATTGTCTAGGAATAATTTTATTAAGCATCTCTAGCAATTCTAAGAGAAATGCAAATATGTTTTGACTATTTAATTTTGATTGGGAATCAAACAATTAATTGGTTATGTTTCTATATAAGATTAGATTTTGTAAATTAACAATATGTATAAAACAAAGTACTAACACTTTGTCAAAGAATCCGTATAACAACCCAGTGATGTGATATATTAGTCTGTTATAGACTGGAGTATATATGAAGATGAATAAAAACATCTTCATTGAACTACATACTAGTTGTAAAGCTGAGACATAAAATTACATCCTCTGATGTTTCTGGGCTTCCCTCATAGCTCAGTCAGTAAATCATCTGCCTGCAATGCAGGAGACCCGTGTTCAATTCCTGCGTCAGGAAGAAACCCTGATGAAGGAAATGGCAACCCACTCCAGTATTCTTGCCTGGAGAATCCCATGGACATAGGAGCCTGGTGGGCTGCAGTCCATGGGGTCACAAGAGTCGGACATGACTTAGCAACAAAAACCACCTGATGTTTCTGGTCCATTATGATTTCATCCGTGCTGCACAGCCTATGACTTGATTTGGTTCACTGACAAAAACTAAGTACTGGTCTATAAGCAAGGAACCCTGTGCTGCAGGCGAGCTGTGCCTTTCAGGGGTCAGTGATTATAGTACCATGATTGAGATGGTGCTTCTGAAGCCTGACGATGTGAATTGAAATCTATTTATTTCTGAAGTGTATGACCACCTGGGTTCAAGTTCTGTGTTGTCTGTAGCAGTGCCACTGACAGTGTAACCATTGACTGGTGCCAGACTCTAAAGTAGTTGTTACCGACCAATGATAAACTGGTGTTTATGTTCATGTCTGATGAATCAAATAATAAAATATCAGTGCATATATTTGTATGCTTGCTGTTTTTTCAATTTCTAGTAATTTATTTTTATATTGTTTTACCAAAGTTATTCTTTGAAGTGGATTTGAATTAAAGACTGCCCCCTCACTGCAGAGAGTTTGAGAAACGCTGATCTAGAATGGCACTAGTGATGCTTCAATTTTCTCATCAGTGAAATGAGACAAAAGCAAACCAGGGGAATGATTTTCACACAATTTAGGTGACAACATACAAAAGGGTCTACTGTAGCACCCCCAAATTCTTTCTCTGTATACTTCTCTATTTGGTTTCTTATGCAGTTATTAGAACGACAACAGATCTGGCCATGGTATGACCTATGTTTGGGTGGGAACAAGGGGCAAACCAAGAGTCTTTCAAGAGAAGGTAGGTTGAGACTTCTTTTTTTTATAAAAATTTATTCTTACTTCAGGGTGAGAACTAATGGTTTAATGCTGTGCTTAGTTGCTCAGTTGTGTCCAAGTCTTTGCGACTCCATTCAGGATTCTCCAGGCAAGAATACTGGAGTGGGTTGCCATGCCCTCCTCCCGGGGATCTTCCCAACTCAGGGATTGAACCCAGGTCTCCAACACTGCAGGCAGATTCTTTACCAACTGAGCCACCAGGGAAGCTTAATGTAAATATGAGTTACCTCTTATCTGCTTCCAGCTGAGGGGCTAGGGTGGAGATTGGAATTTCTCTCAAGCCCTTATGTGATGCAAATACTTCAGATTTGCAGACCTTGCTTAGAGAAGCAAGGATTTAACGAGGGTTGTTTCTCTGGTACACCTTTCCTCCTAAGTGTTTGTCAGAAGACACTCTACTCAGAGAAAGAACCTCCTGGAAATTTTCTGTAACCATCCCTAGGTCATAAAACAATTTCATCCTCAGTCAGCCTGGTCATCCTCAGTAATGGTATTCTTCACTGGACATGTACACTACCAAAAGTCAAAGATCTGGCAAAGCTAAGGGTCTAGAAATTCTAGTGTAAATGTGACTTTATTAAAGCTTGTTTTTTGTTTTTATGCTAACTTACAGATATGGATAGGACAGGTCTGTTTTAGTCACCATATCTTACGGATCTAGAAGCTTGGAAAAGCCTTATAATTGTGCCTGAAATCAATCGCCCATTGTCAGTGAACTTCATTTTATTGTGGCCTGGTTTACTGTTCTTGTGTAGGTGTTTTCAAAACTGAAGCAGCCCGGCTAGCTCAGTCGGTAGAGCATGAGACACTCAATCTCAGGGTGAGATTCTCTGGTGGCTCACCAGAGGGTGAAGTGTCTGCCTGCAATGCGGGAGACCCGGGTTCGATCCCTGGGTTGGGAGGATCTCCTGGAGAAGGAAATAGCAACCCACTCCAGTATTCTTGCCTGGAGAATCCCATGGACGGAGGAGCCAGGTAGGGGTCGCAAAGAGTCGGAAACGACAGAGAGACTTCACTTTCACTTTTCAAAACTTAGTTCTTTGGAGTCGTGGGCTTGAGGTTTTAGTGAAGAAGAAGTATGAGAGCTGTAAGTGTGCACATTGTGTTTGTGTGTGTTTCTTCGAGGTTTAGCCTCATCTTAGTGTGTAGGAATTGAGTCTTTGGATCATTTATGAATTATGAAAGGCAAGAAGGAATGGTGGGAGGGAGGAAGGAAAGGAGAAAAGATGGAAGGACGAAGGGAGAGAGAGAAAGAGGAAAAAAGAAAGAAAAAAAATTTCATAACTTTATTTTAGAACAAATCTCTGGTCTCATTAACTTAGGAATTTTAATACAAGAGCAGGATATTCATTCTTTGAGCTTTCCTTTTGTCAATAGCATTAACATTGAAATGAAAAATTTAAATGTTGAAAATTGTGCCAATCATTCCCCGGGGATATATATATGTATACACACACACACACACATATAAATAATACAGATATATACTTTGTATGAATCAGTTTTCTCCTTATTGTGTCATCACAAAGTAATTTGAGCTGATATGTGAGGAGTGACATTTATTAATATTTCTTATTCTTAGATTTATAATATTGCCATGCTTAGAAATTTGGGTTCTAGCACAACATCCAAATTATTTTTATAAATAATTAAGTGAACAATAGGTAACTATCCAGAGTCTCTGTATTGTCCCTCTGGTCTCTGAATAGTAATCCCATTTTGTCTCAGAAAGATAATATTTTGAAGAAGTATTCTTTTCTTAGAATAATTTTGAATCTTATTATCCTAAAATTACATTCGTATACTTGAATATTAAAATAAAAAAGGATGAATCATTCACATATGTAGGGAGCTTTTCTTTTATGATGCTAAGAAAAAGTGTGAAAGTAAATGAAAAATGAAGAAATAACTGAATTTACCATTCCTTCATTAGACTAAAATTTATTGAGTACCTACTGTGTACTAAGCAGAAAGTATACAGACAATAACAAAGCAGGGACTTCTCCTTAAGGAATTCAAAGACAAAAATAAAAAAATAATTAGAGTGTAAAAATTGGTAAAATAGACTGAAACAGTAGTTATGTAATAATAATGAAGAGGGGGGATACGGAGGGGGAATTTCATATCTCACTTTGAGGTAGGTGTTGACACTGATCTATAAATCTTCTCAAAGATATTGGTTTATCATTTGCTTCTTAAAGAAAAGATAAGAAGTAACTAGACAAAAAGGGAGGGCAAGACATTCAATCAGAGAGAATCAAAATAATATGTGGAGAAATGAAAACGGATATTGTATTCAGGAGACTACACAATGAAAGTCAAATTGGTCTATAGGAAGTGAAGTGTAGTTATTAAAAGATTGGGAGATGTGAGACTAAAATTCAAACAACTTGAGTAAGGGTTTTCTATTCCATGCTAAGGAGTTAAATGAGGGGAGTCCCTGATCAGTGACAAACTTTCCATTTCTCTCTGCCAGTATTGAATGATTCCACTAAGATGAGCTACAAGCAGGAAGATCAGTTTGGGAGATTATTTTTGTCAGCCAGGAAACAGAGCCTGTACTATGGTAGTGAAATTGAGGTTAACTTGAGAAATTAAGTCAAAACAAGTAGGATTTTGTGATTTAATACATAAAATGAGGTTTGATGAAGAAGGAGATGTTTAGGTGAATGATTCCTACTTTTTTGCATAGCTGCTGAGCTGGGTAGTTGGTGTGAACCTTGCAGTATCTTTTGGTTTTTTACATGAAGCCATGCATCAAATCAATATTGGTCAGCATGAGTTCTCAGCACACTGTCTCATAGTAGGTGCTGTGTAAATACATTTTGAATGAATGCTAACCTTACCGTTCGTAAAAGGAAAGGTAGGATCAATATTATATTTTAGGAGGAAAATGATGGGTCAAATTGTGCACATAATGAATTTGATGTGATATTAGGCCAAGCAGTGGAAAATGTTCAGTAAGTAGTTGGGTAAATGGATGTATGATATTTTTAAACAAGAATTGTGTCTTAATCACATTTTTTCATTCACCGGAAAACTGTTTATATAGCTTTTTAAATGTGTGTTAACTTGAATCATACTTGCCAACAATATTCAAGGAATATTTCAGAGTTTAGCAGCCTAAGCTATTAATCGTTCTTTGTGAGCTTAGCTGCTCAGTCATGTCCAACCATTTGTGACCGCATAGGCTGCAGCCTACCAGTCTCATCTATCCATGGGATTTTCCCAGCAAGAATGCTGGAGTGTGTTGCCATTTCCTCCTCCAAATGGTTCTTTTAAGTACATATGAAATATCTGAAATGGTTTTAGATTTGTAGAAGCCTGAAATCTGTATCCAGTTCAGAAAGCAAAACTTAGAACTGGACATGAAAAAACTGACTGGTTCCAAATAGGAAAAGGATTATGTCAAGGCTGTTATTGTCACCCTACTTATTTAACTTATCTGCAGAGTACATCATGAGAAACTCTGGGCTGGAGGAAGCACAAGCTGGAATCAAGATTGCTGGGAGAAATATCAATAACCTCAGATATGCAGATGACACTACCCTTATGGCAGAAAGTGAAAAAGAACTAAAGAGCCTCTTGATGAAAGTGAAAGAGGAGAGTGAGAACGTTGGCTTAAAGCTCAACATTCAGAAAATGAAGATCATGGCATCTGGTCCCATCACTTCATGGCAAATAGAAGGGGAAACTGAAACAGTGGCTGACTTTATTTTTGGGGATTCCAAAATCACTGCAGATGGTGATTGCAGCCATGAAATTAAAAGATGCTTGCTCCTTGGAAGGAAAGTTATGACCAACCTTGACAGCATATTAAAAAGCAGAGACATTACTTTGCCAACAAAGGTCTGTCTAGCCAAGGCTATGGTTTTTCCAGTGGTCATGTATGATGTGAGAGTTGGAGTATAAAGAAATCTGAGCGCAGAAGAATTGATGCTTTTGAACTGTGGTGTTGGAGAAAACTCTTGAGAGTCCCTTGGACTGCAAGGAGATCCAACCAGTCCATCCTAAAGGAGATCAGTCCTGGGTGTTCATTGGAAGGACTGATGTTGAAGCTGAGACTCCAATACTTTGGCCTCCTGATGTGAAGAGCTGACTCATTTGAAAAGACCCTGATGCTGGGAAAGATTGAAGGCAGGAGGAGAAGGAGATGGCAGAGGAAAAGATGGTTGGATGGCATCACTGACTCAATGAACATGGGTTTGGGTGGACTCCCTGGGCTTACACGAATTCATGTCCATCAAATTGGTGATGCCATCCGTCCATCTCATCCTCTGTCATCCCCTTCTCCTCTTGCCTTCAATCTTTCCCAGCATCAGGGTCTTTTCCAATGAGTCAGTTCTTGGCATCAGGTGGCCAGGGTATTGGAGTCTCAGCTTCAGCATCAGTGCTCTCAATGAACATTCAGGACTGAACTGCTTTAGGATGAACCAGTTGGATCTCCTCACAGTCCAAGGGACTCTCAAGAGTCTTCTCCAATACCACAGTTCAAAATGGTCAATACTTCTGTGCTCAGCTTTCTTTATAGTCCAACTCTCACATCCATACATGCCTATTGGAAAAACCATAGCTTTGACTAGCCGGACTTTGTCGGCAATGTAATCTCTCTGCTTTTAAATATGCTGTCTAGATTTGTCACCGTTTTTCTTCCAAAGAGCAAGCGTCTTTTAATTTCATGGCTGCAATCACCATCTGCAGTGATTTTGGAGCCCAAGGAAATTCAGTCTCTCACTGTTTCCAGTGTTTTGCTATCTATTTGCCATGAAGTGATGGAACCAGATGCCATGATCTTAGTTTTCTGAATGTTGAGTTTTAAGCCAACTTTTTCACTCTTCTCTGTCACTTTCATCATGAGGCTCTTTAGTTCTTCAGGCAGTCTGTCAGATCTAATCCCTTGAATCTGTCACTTCCAATGTATAAGTGTAAGGGGTTTGATTTAGGTCACACCTGAATGGTCTAGTGGTTTTCCTTACTTTCTTTGATTTAAGTCTGAATTTGGCAATAAGAATTTCATGATCTGAGCCACAGTCAGCTCCCGGTCTTTTTTTTTTTTTTTTTTTTTCGCTGGCTGTATAGAGCTTCTCCATCTTTGGCTGCAAAGAACGCAGTCAGTCTGATTTTGGTATTGACAATCTGGTGATGTTCATGTGTAGAGTCTTCTCTTGTGTTGTTGGAAGAGTGTGTTTGCTATGACCAGTGTGTTACCTTGGCAAAACTCTATTAGCCTTTGATATGATTCATTTTGAACTTCAAGGCCAACTTTGTCTCTTACTCTAGGTATATCTTGACTTCCTACTTTTGTATTCCAGTACTCTATAATGAAAAGGACATCTTTTTTCTTGGTGTTCTAGAAGGTCTTCTACAGTTTTATGAAGGTTCTGTGTAAACCTGTTCAACTTCAGGTTCTTCAGCATTACTGGTCGGGGCATAGACTTGGATTACTGTGATATTGAATGGTTTGCCTTGGAAATGAACAGCGATCCTTCTGTCGTTTTTGAGATTGCATCCAAGTACTGCATTTCAGACTCTTTTTGACTATGATGGAAACTCCATTTTTTCTAAGGGATTCTTGCCCACAGTAGTAGATACAGTGGTCATCTGAGTTAAATTCACCTATTCCAGTCCATTTCAGTTCACTGATTCCTAAAATTTCAATGTTCACTCTTGCCATCTCCTGTTTGACCACTTCCAGTTTGCCTTGATTCATGGACTTCACATTCCAGGATCCTATGCAATAGTCCTCTTTTCATTATCAGACCTTGCTTCCATCACCAGTCACATCTACAACTGGGTGTTGTTTTTGCTTTGGCTGCTTTTGTTCATTTCTTCTGGAGTTATTCTCCACTGATCTCCAGTATCATGTTGAGCTACTGACCTGGGGAGTTCATCTTTCAGTGTCCTATCTTTTTGCCTTTTCGTACTGTTCATGGGGTTCTCAAGGCAAGAATACTGAAGTAACTTGCCTTTCCCTTCTCCAGTGGACAGCATTTTGTCAGAACTCTCAACCATGACCTGTTCGTCTTGGGTGGCCCTATTAGGTATGGCTCATAGTTTCATTGAGTTACACAAGGCTGTGGTCCTGTGATCAGATTGGTTAGTTTTCTGTGATTGTGGTTTTCAGTCCCTCTGCCCTCTTTAGGATAAGGATAAGAAGCTTATGGGAGAGACTTGACTGAGGGGGAAACTCTGTCTTGTTCTGATGAGTGGGGCCATGCTCAGTAAATCTTTAATCCAATTTTCTTTTGAAGGCTGGGGCTGTCTTCCCTCCCTGTTGTTTGACCTGAGGCCAAACTTTGGTGGAGGTAATTAAGATAATGGCAACCTCCTTCAAAAGATCCAGTGTCTTTCAACCCTGCAGCAGGCCACTGCTGACCCACGCCTTTGCCCAAGGCTCCTGGACACTCTCCAGCAAGTCTGGGTCAGTGTCTTGTGGGGTCACTGATCCTTTCTCGTGGGTCCTGGTGTACACAAGGTTTTGTTTGTGCCCTCCAAGTGTCTGTTTCCCTCATTTCAGTTCAGTCGCTCAGTCGTGTCTGACTCTTTGTGACCCCATGAATCGCAGCACGCCAGGCCTCTCTGTCCATCACCAACTCCCAGAGTTCACTCAAACTCAAGTCCATCGAGTCGGTGATGCCATCCAGCCATCTCATCCTCTGTCGTCCCCTTCTCCTCCTGCCCTCAATCCTTCCCAGCATCAGAGTCTTTTCCAATGAGTCAACTCTTCGCATGAGGTGGCCAAAGTACTGGAGTTTCAGCTTTAGCATCAGTCCTTCCAAAGAACACCCATGACTAATCTCCTTTAGAATGGACTGGTTGGATCTCCATGCAGTCCAAGGGACTCCCAAGAGTCCTCTCCAACACCACAGTTCAAAAGCATCAATTCTTCGGCGCTCAGCTTTCTTAACAGTCCAACTCTCACATCCATACATGACCACTGGAAAAACCATAGCCTTGACTAGACGGACAAAGTAATGTCCGTCTTTTTGGCAAAGTAATGTCTCTGCTTTTCAATATGCTAACTATGTTGGTCATAGCTTTTTTTCCAAGCAGTATGCGTCTTTTAATTTCATGGCTGCAATCACCATCTGCAGTGATTCTGGAGCCCCAAAGTCTGACACTGTTTCCACTGTTTCCCCATCTATTTCCCATGAAGTGATGGGACCGGATGCCATGACCTTCATTTTCTGAATGTTGAGCTTTAAGCCAGCTTTTTCACTCTCCTCTTTCACTTTCATCAAGAGGCTTTTAGTTCCTCTTCACTTTGTGCCATAAGGGTGGTGTCATTTACCTATCTGAGGTTATTGATATTTCTCCCGGCAATCTTGATTCCAGCTTATGCTTCCTCCAGCTCAGCATTTCTCATGATGTACTCTGCATATAAGTTAAATAAGCAGGGTAACAATATATAGCCTTGATGTACTTCTTTTCCTATTTGGAACCAGTCTGTTGTTCCATGTCGAGTTCTAACTGTTGCTTCCTGACCTGCATGCAAATTTTTCAAGAGGCAGGTCAGGTGGTCTGTATTCCTATCTCTTTCAGAATTTTCTACAGTTTATTGTGATCCACACAGTCAAAGGCTTTGGCATAGTTAATAAAGCACAGATAGATGTTTTCCTGGAACTCTCTTGCTTTTTCCATGATCCAACGGATGTTGGCAATTTGGTCTCTGTTTCGTCTGCCTTTTCTAAAACTAACTTGAACATCTGGAAGTTCACGGTTCACATATTGCTGAAGCCTGGCTTGGAGAATTTTGAGCATTACCTTACTAACGTGTGAGATGAGTGCAATTGTGCAGTAGTTTGAGCTTTCTTTGGCATTGCCTTTCTTTGGGATGGGAATGAAAACTGACCTTTTCCAGTCCTGTGGCCAGTGCTGAATATGTACGTATATAAATAAACTATTACAAATACACAATGAAATAGCATTCAGTAGTGAAAAAGAAGAAAACAATTCTTCTATGTGTGAGAACAACAATAATATGAAGGACATCATACGATGTGAAGTTAAGTCAGTCAAGAAAGACAAATACTGGGTGATTCTTATATATGAAACCCTAAATCGGTCTGACTCAGAGCACCTGAGAGGAGAATGGTGAATGCCACAGACTGAGGAGTAGGGAATATGGGGAAATATTTGTCAAAGGTACATGCTTTCAGTATAAATTAAATAAGTTCTGGATTTCTAATATAGAGCACAGTGACTATAGTCATCAATTCTGTACTGTATACTTGAAATTTGCTGAGAGAGTGCATCTCAAGTACTCCCCCGCCCACACACAAACTATGTGAGATGAGAGATGTGTTAATTTTGTAATGATAATTGTTTCATTCCGTATGTACATTAAATCATCACATTGAAAGTGAAAGTGTTAGTTGCTCAGTTATGTCTGGTTTGCAACTCCATGATCTCTAGCCTGCCAGTCTCCTCTTTCCATGGAATATTCCATGCAAGAATACTGGAGAGGGTAGCTATTCCCTTCTCCAAGGGATCTTCCTGACCCAGGGATTAAACTTGGGTCTCCTGCATTGCAGGCAAATACTTTACCCTCTGAGCCAATTATACAGCTTAAATATTTGAACACAGCTTGTTGTATAGTTGCTAAGTCATGTCTGATTCTTTGTGACCCCATGGACTGTAGCCCACTAACTCCTCTGTCCTTGGGATTTACCCAGGCAAGAATACTGGATTGGGTTGACATTTCTTCAGGGAATCTTTCTGACCTAGGGACTGAACCCATGTCCCCTGCATGGGCAGATGCTACCGTCCATGGGATTCCAAAGAGGAGGACATGACTTAGTGTCTGAAAAACAGTAATAATACCTTTGTTGTTGTTAGTCAGTTGCTCAGTCGTGTCAGACTCTTTGTGACCCCATGGACTGCAGCACACCAGGCTTCCCTCTCCTTCACCATCTCCCTGAGCTTGCTCAAATTCAGGTCCATTGAGTCTGTGATGCCATTCCAAATATCTCATCTTCTGTCTTCCCCTTATCTTCCTTCCTTCAATCTTACCCAACATCAGGGTCTTTTCTAGTGAGTCGCCCTTTGCATCACATGTTCCAAGTATTGGAGCTTCAGCGTCAGTCCTTCCAATGAATACTCAGGATTGATTTCCTTTAGAATTGATTGCTTTGATCTCCTTGCAGTCCAACGGACTCTCAAGACTTTTCACCAATACCATTGTTCAAAAGCATCAATTCTTTGGTGCTCAGCCTTCTTTATGTTTCAACTCTCACTCCATACATGACTACTGGAAAACCATAGCTTTGACTTTATGGACCCTTGTTGGCAAAGTAATGTCTCTGCTTTTTAATGTGCTGTCTCAATTGTTCATAACTTTCCTTCCAAGGAGCAAGCATCTTTTAATTTCATGGCTGCAATCACCATCTGCAGTGATTTTGGAGCCCAGGAAAATAAAGTCTGACACTGTTTCCACTGTTTCCCCATCTATTTCCCATGAAGTGATGGGACCGAATGCCATGATCTTAGTTTTCTGAATGTTGAGCTTTAAGCCAACTGTTTCACTCTCCACTTTCACTTTCATCAAGAGGCTCCTTAGTTCCTCTTCACTTTCTGCCATAAGGGTGGTGTCATCTGCATATCTGAGGTTATTGATATTTCTCCCAGCAATCTTGATTCCAGCATGTGCTTCTTCCAGCTCAGCGTTTCCCATGATGTACTCTACATATAAATTAAATAAGCAGGGTAACAATATACAGCCTTGACGTACTCCTTTTCATATTTGGAAGCAGTCTATTGTTCCATGTCCAGTTCTAACTGTTAATTCCTGACCTGTATACAGGTTTCTCAAGAGGCAAGTCAGGTGGTATGGTATTCCCATCTCTATCAGAATTTTTTACAATTTATTGTGATCTACATAGTCAAAGGCTTTGGCATAGTTAATAAAGCAGAAGTAGATGTTTTTCTGGAACTCTCTTGAGTTTTTGATGATACAGCGGATGTTGGCAATTTGATCTATGGTTCCTCCACCTTTTCTAAAACCACCTTGAACATCTGGAAGTTCACGGTTCACGTACTGCTGAAGCCTGGCTTGGAGAATTTTAAGCATTACTTTACTATCCTGTGAGATGAGTGCAATTGTGCGGTAGTTTGAGCATTCTTTGGCATTGTCTTTCTTTGGGATTGGAATGAAAACTGACCATTTCCAGTCCTGTGGCCACTCCTGAGTTTCCAAATTTGCTGGCATATTGAGTGCAGCACTTTCACAGCATCATCTTCCAGGATTTGAAATAGCTCAACTGGAATTCCATCACCTCCTCTAACTTTGTTCTTAGTGATGCTTCCTAAGCCCCACCTGACTTCACATTCCGGGATGTTCGGCTCTAGGTAAGGGTAAGTGATCACACCTTCATGATGATCTGCGTCTTGAAGATCTTTTTTGTATAGTTCTTCTGTGTATTCTTGCCACCTCTTCTTAATATCTTCTGCTTCTGTTACGTCCATACCATTTCTGTCCTTTAATGAGCCCGTCTTTGCATTGAAATGTTCCCTCAGTATCTCTAATTTTCTTGAAGAGATCATTAGTCTTTCCCATTCTATTGTTTTCATCCATTTCTTTGCATTGATCTCTGAGGAAGGCTTTCTTATCTCTCCTTGCTATTCTTTGGAACTCTGCATTCAAATAGGTATATCTTTCCTTTTCTCCTTTGTCTTTAGCTTGTCTTCATTTCACAGGTATTTGCAAGGCCTCCTTAGACAGTCGTTTTGCTTTTTTGCATTTCTTTTTCTTGGAGATGGTCTTGCTCTCTGTCTCCTGTACAATGTCACGAACCTTCTCCATAGTTCATCAGGCACTCTGTCTATCATATCTAGTCCCTTAACTGTATTTCTCATTTCCGCTGTATAGTCATAAGGGATTTGATTTAGGTCATACCTGAATGGTCTAGTGGTTTTGCCCACTTTCTTCAATTTAAGTCTGAATTTGGAAATAAGGAGTTCATGATCTGAGCCATAGTCTGCTCCCAGTCTTGTTTTGCTGACTGTATAGAGCTTCTCCATCTTTGGCTGCAAGTGATATAATCAATCTGATTTCAGTGTTGACCATCTGGTGATGTCCATGTGTAGAGTCTTCTCTTGTGTTGTTGGAAGAGGGTGTTTGCTATGAACAGTGCGTTCCTGGCAGGACTCTGTTAGTTTCTGCCCTTCTTCATTCTATACTCCAAGGCCAAACTTGCCTGTTACTCTAGGTGTTTCTTGACTTCCTACTTTTACATTCTTGTCCCCTATAATGAAAAGGACATCTTTTTTGGGTGTTTGTCCTGGAAGGTCTTGTAGGTCTCATAGAATCATTCAACTTCAGCTTCTGTGGTTCATGGGGTCGCAGAGAGTTGGACACGACTGAGTGACTGACTGAACTGAACTGATTTATTAAATGATACAGGAGACCTGATGATATCTGGGGTCTCTGCAACCTGTTACATTAAGTAATTATGTATTTTCATACTTCAGCATGATTTAGAACTTCATTGAAAAGTGTGTGTTTTGGTGAGTGGGGAAGATGTTCGTGTGATTTATTTTGGTGCGTAACCATGATGCTTTCATTGTTAATGAACATATAGTGGTTTGAGATTTAAGTAATTGGTTTCAGGCCCCAGCTTGGTTACTTATTTGACTGTGCATTTTGAGCAAGTCAAGCCCCTTCTGAGAGAAAATCATCCTTGAAGTACCCTTAAATCAATTTTATCTGGTCTTATAAAAGCTTTTATGTTTGATTTTACTCTGTCAATCTCATGAAGGAAATCACCTTGCTGTGTTGTAAATACCATATGCTATATCTGGTGGCGCTAGTGATAAAGAACCTGCCTTCCAATGTAGGAGACACATAAGATGCAGGTTTGATCCCTGAGTCAGGAAGATTCCCTGTTGTAGGGAAATGACTACCCACTCCAGTATTCTTGCCTGGAAAATCCCACACACAGAGGAACCTTATGTGCTATGGTGCATTGGGCCACAAAGAGTTGGACAGGACCGATGACACAAACACACACACATACAGACACACACGTTTTGTCATTTGGCCTAAACATTTATAAATTAGAGTTTATTTGTTGCATATGTTTATATTCATAGCCTGCGTTTTTAAATTGTAATTTTAATTTGTGAATGCGTATTTAATAAGTGAACAGATTTTGATACATATTGGCAAGTCAGTGTTGGTAGCAGGAGTTTTGGAAGTTTCACCAATACCTATCAGTGTGCTCTTTCCTCTGCCTTCTCCTTTTTCCCTGCTTCCTTCAGGATCACTTCATCTCTCCTCCTTCGGTTGACTCATCCTTCACCTTGACGGGCTTCACAGTGAAAAACATTCTTGCTAGGTTATTCAATGAGAAATCAAAACTCCTAGATATAGTATCAGAATGCTAACATTTTGTGATTGATACGACCTAACCATTTATGTAAAACAGGTGATGAGCATTGTGTTAGAGGATGAACAATAATAAAATTATTAAAGATTTCAATGACATGCTTATTCTTTCTTAGTTTTTTCCAGAGAAGTATGATTGATTTTTGTGAGCGCAGTGAACAGTGAGTTTGTCCCCTTGGATTATCAAGACATAAAATTGTTTCCTTTGAAAGAGAGTTTGCACACTTAAACTTTATCAGCTATTGACAGCTGCAATTATGCTTTGATTGTGCAAGTAGACTTTACACTAAATTTAAAGCAAATTTATATAACTTCTCAGAAGAGAACATCGCTTCTCATATCAAGGCCACTTAATAAATATTTACTGAAGGAATGAGGGAATATAGGGAAGGGGAGGAAGAAAGTAGGGAGAGAAGGAGAGGGGGAAGAAAAATACCTGCCTAATTCAACTTTAACCTTTATCACATTTTAAGGCACCAATGATAATTTGATTCATAACATTCACTGGGTTATTTAATAGTCTATGTTAATCAGTAAGGAAATGTCAAAATTAGATACAATTAGACTCTTAATGAAAAAACATTCATACATTGTTGTCTTGACCTTGATTTTTCTCAGTATTTCAAGAAGTGCCTACTCATAAAAAGGAAGCTTGAGGTAAATTACAACCTTGTTTAGCCCCGGGGGTGGGCAGAAGGTGGGGGGTAGAAGAAACAAACCCTGTCGCCATGACATAGTTTGTCCTGGGGCTGTGGAAGGCATTTTACATGTAATCATTAAAACTTAAAGATATTTTAAAGTGAAAATTAAAGATATAATTTGTGCTTAATAAATGATATATGTTTTATAACTTCATTAAGGATGCTACCTTCCTTAATTTTTGCAGACCATGAGATTTTAAGTGAGGTGCATATTAACTGCAGAGATAATAATGTTTCTATATGTTAATAATTTTAAATGAAAAACACTTGAGCTATTTTCCAGCCACATGGGAGGAATCATTTACATCTTTAAAGGCTTATTTTTACCATTAACCCCTTCATTTGAGTGGAGTGGATAGCCATATGTAAAGTATTAATTCTTTTTACATTAGTGCTAATAGCAAGTATTTTAGACCCACTGGTGTGAGAGGATTAAAAGCCACAACATTAGGCATGCACCAACATTTCTGAGATTAATCCTTGTTAGAGCAACCTAGTGGGAATATGTAACTTGATTTTCTGTTTATTGATCAGATGCTTCTTGTTTCTGTTATCATGTGAAATGGAACTCCACAGAGACAATATCATATTGCATTAATATGCTGAATTTAAAAAATGCAACATAGAATTGTTAGTCTCTTAACACTTTCTACTTTTAATGTCATTTACTATATTATTATTGCAGGTTTTAAGGAGAGATCTGTGGAAATAGGATATACTCTAAATATTTGGCATGGTGCTTTTTCTAGTTGTAAATTAATGCTTGAAAGCCATCTTAACAATACATCTCTGGGAATATTTACTTTTGTTTGATAGAAGGAGGGATTAAGAAGTCAGTGAAAAATAGATGTACTCCAAGATTTTGAAAGAGGAAAAGGACAATATTTCTGTGTCTCCTCATTTCTTTGTTGTCCAACCCCGACCACATCTCATTCTACTCTGTTGCCGTGTTAGCACAGAAAATATTTCCTGGCCTCTCATCCTCATGCTCACTTTAATTTGGCTAGATTCCAGGAGTGACATTTATTTATATTAATTAACCAGCAGAGCATGACCAATCAGGAGGTGCATAGTCTATGAAGGGCTTCATGATGGATGGCATGGTTGTTTGGCTAAAAATTAACCTGGTCTGGTGGACGCCTTATACCTGATTGGTCTGAGTGTCTTAAACCACCTTGGATAGTGTGAATCAATGGATTCTTGGTGATGTCTATCCTATAGAAAGGTTAAGAGATAAAAGTAGGGAAGAAGAGAGGCTATTCTACCCAAAGCATCTAAACCTGCTTAATCTTGTGAATGATTTTCAAAACCATTAGAGGGGACCAGGTAAGCTAATTAACTGTGTTACTTTTTGATAGAGCTATACTATGTGTGTTATTAACTAATACTTCTAAAACATACATATACAGCTGGATAAGTAGATATGGAGTTACCTGTGTATTTATAGTTGTGAATGTTTGCATACATATATGATACTAATATGTTTTATATACACATATAGACTCATATGCAAAATCTGTCTTCCGTTAATGTGAGTTGGGCTCAAAATTCTGTACATAAGATGGTATTTACAGTAATCAATTTATAGCAGTTTTTTTCAGATAGTATATTACTGTTAGCTCAATTCAGTTCAGTTCAGTTCAGTTGCTCAGTTATGTCCAAATCTTAGTGACCCCATGAACCGCAGCATGCCAGGTGTCATTGTCCATTACCAACTCCCAGAGTTTACCCAAACTCATGTCCATTGAGTAGGTGATGTCATCCAACCATCTCATCCTCTGTCGTTCTCTTCTCCTCCTGCCTTCAATCTTTCCCAGCATCAGGGTATTTTCAAATGAGTCAGCTCTTTGCATCAGGTGGCCAAGATATTGGAGTTTCAGCTTCAACATTTTCTTTCCAATGAATATCCAGGACTGATTTCCTTTATGGTGGGCTGGTTGGATCTCCTTGCAGTCCAAGGGACTCTCAAGAGTTTTCTCCAACACCACAGTTCAAAAGCATCAATTCTTCTGCGCTCAGATTTCTTTATACTCCAACTCTCATATCCATACATGACTACTGGAAAAACCATAGCGTTGACTAGACAGACCTTTGTTGGCAAAGTAATGTCTCTGCTTTTTAATATGCTGTCTAGGTTGGTCATAACTTTCCTTCCAAGGAGTAAGCGTCTTTTAATTTCATGGCAGCAGTCACCATCTGCAGTGATTTTGGAGCCCAGAAAAATAAAGTCTGACACTGTTTTCACTGTTTCCCCATTTATTTCCCATGAAGTGATGGGACCAGATGCCATGATCTTCATTTTCTGAATGTTGAGCTTTAAACCAACGTTTTCACTCTCCTCTTTCACTTTCATCAAGAGGCTCTTTAGTTCCTCTTCACTTTCTGCCATAAGGATGGTGTCATATGCATATCTGAGGTTATTGATATTTTGCTGACAATGCTGATTCCAGCTTGTGTTTCTTCCAGCCCAGTGTTTCTCATGATGTACTATGCATATAAGTCATATAAGCAGGGTGACAACATACAGCCTTGATGTACTCCTTTTCCTATTTGGAACCAGTCTGTTGTTCCATGTCCAATTCTAACTGTTGTTTCCTGACCTGCATATAGGTTTCTGAAGAGGCAGGTCAGGTGGTCTGGTATTCCCACCTCTTGAAGAATTTTCCAAAGTTTATTGTGATCCACACAGTCAAAGGCTTTGGCATAGTCAATAAAGCAGAAATAGATGTTTTCCTGGAACTCTCTTGCTTTTTGATGATCCAGTGAATGTTGGCAATTTAATCTCTGGTTCCTCTGCCTTTTCTAAAACCAGCTTGAAGTTCACAGTTCATGTATTGCTGAAGCCTGGCTTTGAGAATTTTGATCATTACTTTACTAGCATGTGAGATGAGTACAATTGTGCAGTAGTTTGAGCATTCTTTGGCATTGCCTTTGTTTGGGCTTGGAATGAAAACTGACCTTTTCCAGTCCTGTGGCCACTGCTGAGTTTTCCAAATTTGCTGGCATATTGAGTGCAGCACTTTCACAGCATCATCTTTCAGAATTTGAAATAGCTTAACTGGAATTCCATCACCTCCACTAGCTCTGTTCATAGTAATGCTTCCTAAGGTCCACCTGACTTCACATTCCAGGATGTCTGGCTCTAGATGAGTGATTACACCATCGTGATTATCTGGGTCGTGAAGATCTTTTTTGTACAGTTCTTCTGTGTATTCTTGCCACCTCTTCTTAATATCTTCTGCTTCTGTTAGGTCCATACTGTTTCTCTCCTTTATTGATCCCGTCTTTGCATGAAATGTTCCCTTGTTATCTCTAATTTTTCATGAAGAGATCTCTAGTCTTTTGTATCCCTTTTTTTCCCTCTATTTCTTTGCACTGATTGCTGAAGAAGGCTTTCTTATCTCTACTTGCTATTCTTTCGAACTCTACATTCAAATGGGTATATCTTTCCTTTTCTCCTTTGCTTTTTGCTTCTCTTCTTTTCACAGCTATTTGCAAGGCCTCCTCAGACAGCCATTTTGCTTTTTTGCATTTCTTTTTCTTGGGGATGATTTTGCTCCCTGTCTCCTGTACAATGTCATGAACCTCCATCACTAGTTCATCAGGTACTCTATATATCAAATCTAGTCCCTTAAATCTATTTCTCACTTCCACTGTATTTGATTAGGTTAGGTCATACCTGAATGGTCTAGTGCTTTTCCCCACTTTCTTCAATTTAAGTCTGAATTTATTAATAAGGAGTTCATGATCTGAGCCACAGTCAGCTCCTGGTCTTGTTTTTGCTGACTGTATCAAGCTTCTCCATCTTTGGCTGCAAAGGATATAATCAATCTGATTTCAATCAGACTGACCATCTGGTGATGTCCATGTGTAGAGTCTTCTCGTGTGTTATTGGAAGAGGGTGTTTGCTATAACCAGTGCATTCTCTTGGCAAAGCTCTATTAGCCTTTGCCCTGTTCATTCTGTACTCAAAGGCCAAATTTGCCTGTTACTCCAGGTGTTTCTTGACTTCCTACTTTTGCATTGCAGTTCCCTTTAAGAAAAAGACATCCTTTTTTTTGTGTTAGTTCTAAAAGGTCTTGTAGGTCTTCATAGAACAGTTCAACTTCAGCTTCTTCAGCATTACTGGCCAGGCATAGACTTGCATTACCGTGATATTGAATGGTTTGCCTTGGAAATGTACAGAGATCATTCTGTTGTTTTTGAGATTGCATCCAAGTACTGCATTTCGGACTCTTTTGCTGACTATGATGGCTGCTCCATTTCTTCTAAGGGATTCCTGCCCACATTAGTAGATATAATGGTCATCTGAGTTAAATTCATCTATTCCATTACTCTTAAGATATCTAAAATAATGTTTTTAGTTCCACAAAGTTTTCCTGAACCAGTGTTCAAGAAGTGGTACTTTATTTTTCATTGAATATCAGTGTCTCACCCTCTTTTCTGCCCTTTGCCAATCACTCCCAGATCTGAACTCTGAGTCTCATGCCCTTCAACCCGAATCTGGGTGTCTTTTATTTGAACAAACTGCAGTTATGTTTATCATTCTATTTACCACTTGACTGGGTGTGTTATCTACCAACTTAATTACCATATAAGGTGCTGGTCCATACCTGGATTCTTTCTCTTTATACCTTTAATATAGCATAGCTTTACCTAGGGAGAATATTACTTTCAGAGAACAGCTCATTGAAACTGATCAGATTTGAGCATACATGGAACAGAACTGGACTGATAGATAGTGATAACCTCACTGGATAGGGTAAAATGTTGCTATCCTTTTCAGATCAATATATGTTTTAACTAAGATTAATATTTATTTTAAGTAGAAGAATAAATATAATTTTCCGCTACTAAATTTCACATAGAAAATTCACTTCTGTTGGCTGATGTGGCGTCATTTTTCTTAAAATAAAAATGTCAAAGTCATTCCTATTTCTGTTTTCTTTTCAGAGTTTTCTAGCTGTTCAAAATGTCACGGATTTCATTAAATATTTTTAAATCAAATGATAAAATAAATCACTCCTCCCTGTTAACCAGCACCACACCCTGCTTTATTGGTTTTAGAGTATCGACTGTGTGCGTGTGTGCTAAGTTGCTTAGTTGTGTTCGACTCCTTGTGACACTGTGGACTGTAGCTCCTCTGTCCATGGGATTCTCCAGGCAGGAATAGTGGAGGCAGTTGCCATGCCCTCCTCCAGAAGATCTTCCAAAAGCACATCTTTTAGTCTCCTGGGTTGGCAGGCATGTCCTTTACCAGTAGCACCACCTACCACTGCCAATTTGGGCCTTTTGAACTGTGAACCCAAACACAATAAATAGAGAAAAGGCAGCTCCTATGAAAGGAATCTGTATCTATCCTTTACATTTTTACTGAATGCTGATTTGTCTATGGGAGGAAACAGAGCAAATGTGCTTTTTGCCAAGACTTCATGTAAAAGCCTTGTTAGAAATATTTTAAATTCACTTATAAATGTGTGCTCTGAGCTGATGCCTGACTGATTCACTCTTATTTCTTCTCTGCCTAAAGCATAACATATGTCTATCCATTCACGCATTTGTCCAGTTCTTTATTCCTTCATTCAATAAGTATTTATTGACTATCTCCTCCATGTAGCTGGTGTTATGATTGACACATTGCATAATTAATTTCATTTGATCCCCACAGCAGTCTTTCAAGACAAATATTATCTTAATTTTGTAAATAAGGAGGCTGATATCCAAAGTTAAGCAACTTGCAAACATCAAGTTGTTGAGTCTTCTGCTCATCTTGTTTCCTAACACAGTCCTTGTTACATAATGAGCTCTTACTGGATGCTTATTAATGAAAGAATGAGTGAACTAGAATGTATTTTATTATATCTAGCAACTATTTTATGCCCATAAAGTACAACCTATACTTCCATATTTTCCTACATTCTCTCATTTTCTCATTATAAAAGCCTTACTAAATTCATTGCTATTAATGACCACATACTTGCTTTACAGATGAGGGATCTGTGGCAAAGATGGCAAATTGATATACTCAATATCAGACAACTGGAAGGTAGCACAGTTGGAAATTAAAACTTAGGCTCTGCCTCTAACACCTTTCTGGTTTTTTTTTTTGTTTTTTTTTTGTCTAGCACAATATATGATGGATTGTTAATGCTCACAAACTGTTGCAACGATGGTGATGATGATGTGGAACAGGAATTTTTATTTGATGTAGTGAAAATTCTATTCTATAGTAACTAGGGAATTTTCAAATATAGTTACCTTGACTGTTCCCCAAAACTTCTAGAACACTTTGTATTTGCTCTATGTTTAACAATAAAATATGTAGTTTATTATCTTTATAGAGAAATAAGAATGTTTCTGCATTTGTGTGTAAATGCATTATCATATATATTTATGCTAATATATAGAGAGAGACATGGATATAAAGATATAAAACTAATAAACTGGTGATACCTTTCTTATTCATATCAGTTTGCATTTAAAGTTCCCAAAAATGTTACAGTGTACCTGAACATATGCATTTGGAAACAATTAATAATCATTTTTTCAAATGCTGATTTTAGTAAATGATACAGTCTTAATTGCTTAAACATAAAGATTTTCACTCAAAGAAGTATGGTGCAAAATTATGATGAAATTTGAGATATAAAAAGTGATTCCACTCTAAATGATATAGTAGTGAAACAAATCACTATAAAGTCTGTTTCTGTAGTCAGTTGATCACATGTCCACAAAGACAGCTTTGCCTTTTTAACCCATTGTGTATACATTTTTCAGTATTTAACTCTGTCGATAGAGAACCCTGGAAGCAGTGAGGGTAATGAGGAGGAATGATAGTTTAGATGTATTTTTTCCTGAAATGCCAGTTGAATTAAATCTTTCATTCCCACTGCAGAAGTACAAATCTATAACCTCCTTTTAAGATGAATCCAGAATCAGGAGTCTGCGTTCTTTTATTCTTGGTCCAGAGATTAAAATTGATCACAGACCACACAAGGGAGTTGGCTGTAGTATCACAGCTCAATGTGGTTAACGAGGACAGCGCTTGCCTTCTGTTCTCCTTAACCGTGCACTTACAAGTTACAAATATTATTGATTCCAGGGGTCATCTGAGGCTGTTGGGAGGTTGTATGACTTGACAATATTTTGCTGTTTTTAAAGGATAAGAGCTATTGGCCCTGATAGCAACTGGGACAGGGAGAGTTTAAATTTGACAAATGAAGATTTATACTTTTTTGAGCTGGCAAAATCCTTCATGTAGAAATAATGAATGAAAATTTGAGAGTTGACCTAACATAGGTCAAATGACTTGCAGTGAAAAAAGGAAAATAATGCTTTCATTATTACCCTTTCATCAAAATGAATTGATGATGGGTTTGTCGTTGTAGGTCTGAGCTTTAAACAAATGAATAATGCTTAGAAAATCCTTTTACAAGACATCATTTAAAATTAAGTAGGCATAGTTTTACTAAAATCTTTAAAACTGTAGTGTAGGTGGGATGATACATGAATAATCACCTACTAATCTTTAAAGCCTGTTTTTATCTTTCTTATGAATAAAACTACTGTATTAACATTCAGAAGATTTAAGGTGCTACAGATCGCTGAATGCTGAATTTATAAAGACTAACTTATCATTCCCTTTTTCCCCCTAATAATAAAGACTATATGCTACCCTAAATATATATTTTATGTAATAGTGGAAGAAACACTGTATTTAAGAGCTTTTGCTGGATTAAATCTGGCTTTAGCACTTATTAGCTATGAGATTTTAGAAAGCTTCTTTCACTGCCTTGAACCTCAGTTTGCTCATTTTTTAAATAGTCATAAAGATGTCTAGCTGATAAAGTTGTTGTGGACCTCAAATATACAAGAAATTTTTTTTTTAGGTAGTAAAACACTCTACAAATGTAAACTCTTAAAATATTTATTACTACTGAGCTTGTATGAAGTTGAGTCTGTATTTAAGACAGTTGTGGGGAAGAGAGCTTCTGAACTACATCCTATCTGCTTGTCTTTGTAATCTACAGAATACAGACAGCAAGTTAGAGTTAACTGTGGCTAGAATGTAAAACTATTAAATTAGATTAGATCGCTAATATTGGTTTTACATGAACCGTGCTCTAAGCAGCACAACTCAAACAGCTTAGCATTAGAATATGACTTTAAAAAAATATCTGAAAGTATTTACAATGATAAGAAATGGCCCTAAAATCATATTTCAGAGTAGATATGACCTGTTCAGAAACTGGATAAAAAAAGAAAAGATCAAAACATTGATTGCTCAGTTCATTAAACCAAAGGCATTTGGGATAGAATTTATTATTTTATATGACTTTAACAAGTGTAATTTTTTATTGACAATGTCAAGATATATGTTCTATATACTATGATTAGAGTGGTTCAGGTGCTTTTGCGTATAATTTAATTTTTGATTGTATGTGTGTTAATAGTTCATAGGTAATTTTAAATAATTTCTAAAGAGCAACCCAGAATTTCAACTTGATCTCCCTGATTAATCCAGCATCCAGTTACTGTAGTTTGTTCATCTCATAGTAGTAAAAGAGATGAGACCCTTTGTGTAATAGAGTCCATTATAATGAAAGTATTTTCAGTGATTATTAATTACATTTCTTTTATTTGTATAATGCTTCATGATTGAAGTTCTTGGAAAATCTCAGGGAAGGGGTTGCTTAAAAGCTTCAGTTTATAGAAGAAAAGGCTATGGTACAGAGAAATAGGCTAGTATGCTGCATATCACATGCCAGTAGGTGGAGGAACTGACAGCAAACTGTCACTACCTTGGTTGGCCATGTTTTTCACCTGTCTGGGAGTCGTAATTTGGTTTTTGCTTTCAGAGGTCAGAAAATTTGTTGCAGAGTGAATCACACATCAATAGCCACTTTTGTTGGATTTCCAAACCTACTGGAGGTGGAACACAGCTCCCTAATTCAAAGCTTCAGTTTTGACAAAATTATTTGAGAGAAATTCTTTATGAACCATCCTAAAGACTGTCCTTAATCGACAAATATTTTGCAAGCTGTTATATCCATTACCTGAGAAATTCGTTCAGAATTTCATTAATGTAGAGTTGCCATTGTTAACTAATTCTTTCTTCTTAAGAAAGTACTTTAGTGTAAATATATTCTCAATTGATACTGATTCCTAGGAAGGCATGTGGTATATTCCTCTTCTAGCAAAATATTGTCATACTTTGGTGGGCATTGCCTCTGGAACACCTTGTAGTGTGGGTGTCAGCATAAGGTTTATCCTGTTCCTTCTGCCTCTTCTGATTTGCCTCATTTTTATAGTTACAGTAAATCTGTTTCAATTTTGTTGTTTCTGTCCTGTTTTGTCTCTTTTTTGAAAATATACTTTCATTATATTATTTCTCAAAATGATTAATTAATACTATTATACTAGTATAATGACCTTGTACTATACTTAAAATTCAAGTAGGTTGAGTTCTAAAATCAAAAGTACTCTTTAAACACCTGTCTCTTGGTACATTTCTATACACTGGATGCACACACACACACACACACATATGTATTTTGTTAATGTTGTATATTTCTTCTACAGACAAGAAGGTATGGACTCACACCTCTCTTCTCTTGGCTTTCAGCATACTGCTTTCTCTTGCCCCTCCTGACTGATCCCTCTTCAATTTCCATTTGGGCTCCTCCTCCTCTTTCTTCCTTTAAATGTGCTATTGATATGTTATGTAGGGCTCCACCCTGGGATTTCTTTAGCTCAGGATTAGCTCATTAGCATTCAGGGCTTCCAGTACATTCTGTTGGCTGATACTTTTCAGATCTCTTGGTCCAGACCAGATTTCTTTCATGAGATTCAGACTTGAATTTTTACTTGTCTGTTATCTGTAGGATAACTTTACTGGTTGCCTGTACTCCATTCAATACGTTCCAAATGGGATAATATTGTTGCCTAGGATCTGCTCTTCCTTTGCTGTCCTGGCCTGTGGTCAGGCACCCTACTGTTGAGAAAGCCACCAGAACAGGAAGTTGAAGCACAGCTTTGGCCCCATTATTCGCTCTACACCTCTCATCCACTAGGTGCCAAATCCATTGAAATTAACCCCTAAAGACTTTTAGGATATGGTTTTATTCTCCTGTATCCCCACTGTCAGTGTCTTAATGTGTATCCACACTCCCCCCCCCCTTTTTTTTCTCCATTAAAGTTACTGTAATAGGAGAAGAAAGAGAAAACATACCTCTAGGGAATCCTGAGGCACATTTTCAAATCCCACATACAGAATTTCTTTGAAGTATTAAAATTTTCTTCATAATTTGCATTTCATTCATCAGCATCTCCATTTTTGTCTTAATATAAACACCCTAATTTACATTACCTATCTTTGATTGAAATTGTTGCCCCAGGAAGGTAGACTGTGTTTGCACTGAGGCTGTGGACACTCCCTGCCATGCCTTGTTAGTAGAGATGACTAATAATCCAGGTTAAGAAGTATAAGGTTAGTGTTCCGTTCTTATCTGGATTTATGCAGCATCCCCTTACATTATCTAGTTCCTTCATTCTCACCACCTGCAAATCAGTTCTACACACTGCTACCAATTTGTCCTTGTTAATATACAAAGCTGACTATATTATTTCCCTGCAGTGTTTCCTCCAGATGAAATACAAACTCCTTAGTGTGGCTTGCATAGCCTTTTATAGTCTGGACCCTATCTGTCAAATTTCAAATTTTGCTATACCCTCTCCCCTGTTGCTAAAGCTGAAGCTCCAATACTTTGACCACCTGATACAAAGAGCCGACTTACTGTAAAAGACTCTTATGCTGGAAAGATTGAAAGCAAAAGAAGAGGATGCAGAGGATTAGAGATGATTAGATAACATTACTGACTCAACAGAAATGAATCTGAGCAAACTCCTCGAGACAGTGAAGGATAGAGGAGCCTGGAGTGCTGCAGTTTATGGGGTTGCAAAGTGTTGGACAAGACTTAGCGACTGAACAACATCAGCAGCTCCCCTCTTATCTGGTCCCCTACCATACCCTCATTTCAGTCAGATTTAATGCTTGTCCCATTCGCATCTTTGTATATGCTGCTTGTTATTCCTCTTTGTTTTTCTACCACAGGAAACATTCATCTTAGAATTGTTGTTCAGTTGATCAGCCGTGTCCAACTCTTGTCAACCCCATGGACTGCAGCACACCAGGCTGCATTTCACCATCTCCCAGAACTTGCTCAAACTCATGTCCATTGAGTCAGTGATCCATCCAAACATCTCATCCTCTATCGTCCCCTTCTCCTCTTGCCTTTAATCTTTCCCACCATCAGGGTCGGTTTTCTAATGAGTCAACTCGTTGCATCTGGTGGCCAAAGTATTGGAGCCTCAGCTTCAGCATCAGTCCTTGCAATGAATAGTCAGGGTTTATTTCCTTTAGGAGTGACTGGTTTGATCTCCTTGTATTCCAGGGGACCCTCAAGAGTCTTCTTCAAAACCACAGTTTGAAAGCATTAGTTATTTGGCACTCAAACTTCTTTATGATCTAACTCTCACATCCATATGTGACTACCAGAATACTTTGAATACTTAACATAATTACCAGTGTCACCAGGTCAGGTGAAGTGTGTTTTGTAAGGGCTCCTGTGCACTTACTTTGCGTCTGTTTGTCGTAGTACTTACCTTGCTTTATGACGTTGTTGATTATATGTCCTTTTCCCACTAGATTGGAGGCTATTTATCTTTGTATCTCTAGTACCTTATGCGTCAGCTGGCATATGGTAGGCACTCAATATATATTAATGAATAAGTGTTTAGATAAATGAAACATCTAAGATTTCTATTTCCATCTGATCTTAAATACAATTAAAAATCACAACTAGTATCCAAATTTGAATGTTGATCATGATAGACTGTAGTTTTGCTTGACTTTTTTATGTAAGAAAAATTTTAGAACTAGCTATACAGTGAATATACATTTAATGTGCTGAGTTTTATATGGTTAATTACCATGCCTAAGGAATTGTTGATTGACACTTAAGTTATAAATTATCGTAGTTTTGGTAGTTGTGGTGTTTTAGATTTAAATTATGTTAAATATTAAAGAAAAATATCAAGGAAGGTACAAGTTGAAAGTAGTAGGGTTTTTAAATTTGGAATATAATTGCTTTCTAATGTTGTGTTAGTTTCTGCCGTACAGTTAAGTGTGTGAGCTATATGTATATGTATATCCCTTCCTCCTGGATCTCCCTCCCACCATCCTACTCCATCCCACCCCTCTAGGTCATCACAGAGCACTAAGCTAACTAAGGTTCCTGTGTTTTATAACAGGTTCCCATTAGCTCTCTATTTTACACATGGTTGTATATATGTGTCAATCTTAATCTCCCAGCTTGTCCCACCCTCCCCTTCCCCCCACGTCCGCATGTCTGTTCTTTATGTCTGTGCCTCTATTCCTGCCTTAGAAATAAGGTCACCTGTGCCATGTTCTGGATTCCATATACATGCATTGATATATCGTATTTGTTTTTCTGACTTCACTCTATATGACAGTCTCTAGGTCCATCCATGGAGCATGATGGCACCCCACTCCAGTACTCTTACCTGGAAAATCCTATGGACAGAGGAGCCTGCTAGGCTGCAGTCCATGGGGTCGTGAAGAATTGGACACGACTGAGTGACTTCACTTTCACTTTTCACTTTCATGCATTGGAGAAGGAAATGGCAACCCACTCCAGTGTTCTTGCCTGGAGAATCCCAGGGACAGGGAAGCCTGGTGGGCTGCCGTCTCTGGGGTTGCACAGAGTCAGACATGGCTGAAGCGACTTAGCAGCAGCAGTAGCAGGTCCATCCATGTCTCTACAAATGATCCTATTTTGTTCCTTTTAGTGGCTGATTTATATGATAGAATGGAATTATTATTCAGCTATTGCAAGTAATAGGATTTTGAAAGGTAAAATATATAAAAGCCAGTTCTTTGATTAGTGTTACCACATGCCAGTCACTATTGTAAGCACTTATCATATTATCAAGATATATTATCTCTGTTAATCTACCTGATTTCATAGATAAGGAAACTGAGAATTGAAATTTAAGTTGCTGTCATGATGTAAGTTATATGGTCAATATATAGTGGAGTAGTAACATGAACAAAGTTATGTCTGATGTCAAAACTGTTACTTAATTTTATCAGGCCTTAGTATATTTACACATTCTTAGAGAAACTGGTATTCATTCATGGTGTGTAGCAGTTGTTAGGTGTGGATAATTACATTAGATTTTGGCATTTGAGACTGCACTTCATGTGCTTGGAATGGCAGTTGGATAAATGATACAGTATGTGTGTTTAGACTATCAGTCATGTCTGACTCTTTGTGACCCTCTGGATGGTAGCCCACCAGGCTCCTCTGTCCATGGGATTTTCCAGGCAAGAATACTGAGTGGGTTGCCATTCCCTTTTCCAGGGGATCTTCCCAAACCAGGGATCAAACCCGGGTCTTCTGCATTGCAGGCAGGTTCTTTACCATTTGAGCCACCAGGGAAGCCCCAAATGGTATGATATAGTTGAATTAATCTTGGTGAATATGATTCTTCAAGCATTTTTGAGTTGCAGGCTCCTTTGGGTATGTAATGAAAGGTATGAACCCTCTGCACACATATATGATAAATGCACATATGTACAAAGATACATTTCATAGTCTTGGATTCTTTGAGAAACACAAGCAAGTTTCAAAACTTGGTTTCTAGATAATCTGCATATTTTGTGGATGAACAAATTGAGGTTCAAAGTCAACCATGTGTTTCTGAAATGGTTGACCATGTCTATCCGTAAAGAATGTCCTTGGAAAATTATTACTTTGTGGAATTTTCTGAATTCCTAGACAGGTATTCTGATTTCAAGACTCTTAGCTCAGCAATATACCAGTAGTACTAAACGCATTCCAAGTGTATTTAATCTTGGAAATAATTTAATGTTTTTCTTATATCATATACATTTCTTAAAAAAAAAATCTGAGGTAAGTGTTTCTTGTAAGATTTATAAAACCACAGTAGTGATTTAGAGGAAGATAAATAAATTTCCTCAGAAATATATCATTTGAGTAAAGAACAAAATGCATAATTAAAAGATTAATTATATGATAGCAAAACCAATATTTATAATTATGAATTGCTTTTCTACATGTAAAATTAAGTTGTTTCAGCAGTATAGAGCTGCATTATGCTTACTTGTCCATGTAGCAGGAAATTTCTGTAAGGAAATGCACTTTTGTGATTGTTTTGATTTCAAAGATGAGAAAACTGAGGTTTAAAATTTAATGATTTGGGCATGAGCTTATAGCTAATAGCTTAAAAGTAAAGGTCAGAAGTCCATTAGAAGTCTTTTGAGTCTGAATCAGGCAGCTCTCTATTGTTTCACAGACATGCCTGTGGAGAATTACATAGATGAAGAAACAACTTTCAGCAGCTGAGAGAGTCACCAGGCACATTTAGTGCATGGTCTTTATTTTAAAGTCTGCCACTTGTTTGCTTAAACTTGTATTGTTTCACTTTGCAGAGCTTTGAAGGCCAGGGCATACTTGAGTAATTCAGAATGACTTTTGGCTTTCATTTCAGTTTTAATCCATAATCCATGACCTCAACTCTTGCATTGTGTTTCACTCTTTATTTCAGTACTATAGCAAAGATGATTTTGGCTTTAAAGGACATAGTTTTACTGCATTATCTAAATGCATGTTATATTAAAATGTTTTGCATAAAGTTTTTGATAATGCAGAATACTTTAGCCTCACAATATAGTTGTAAAATTCATTAGAAAGATTACAAATAAAAAGGTTACCGGGACCTATAGTTAAGAATTTATTTGAATAAAAAGTGTAGAAATGAAATTAAAAATATCTTTGAGAAGGTAACTAATACAATGCAATGAATGTGAGGTACATTTACTGGTGATTAACACATTAGTAATACTTTTGAGATTACGTTTTTAAAGGGGTCTTCTCCCTTCTACAGAATGTGTGTTTATGGTGGCAGCTTTAATGCTATTTCCTGCTGTGCAGTTCAATAGAGTATGTTTTTAGGTGGCTGGTTGAGGGTTTTTTTCGTTATGTATGTCGATGGAGATAAGTGTTTTAATTACTTTTTTAATGTCTGTGCTTTTGTATTTTTCTCCTCTCTTCTCTTTTATTTCCTGCTGTTGAGATTACTGCCTCATCTCCACAGCAGGTGGCTGTTGCAAATTTGTTTTCTTTGTAAGCCTGGTAGATTTATTTTGTAATATAACTGTTCCTTTTAGTATTTTATTATTAATGATTTCTTTACTTTGGACTATAGTATACTACATAGTCCTAAATAGTAATTTTCTAACACCGTCTAAGAATTCCAGTCATTAAGGAAAAAACCTTTGCCTGAGGCATGTTCTTTGAATTTTTTTGCTTACCCTTACTTCATGATGAGAGGATTAAAATTTAAGGAAATTGTTTTAGAGCAAAAGCCAAATGAAAATGAGAAACAGAGAAGAGAGAAGAGAGGAAAATAAATAGAAAAGGCCCAAGAGATAAAGCACACTTTAATAAATAATACCAAGAATCAAAGGGCTAGGTATACTTTTGTGATAGAAATAGAAAATTACATTAATATATCTTTTCTGGAAGAGAGCTTTTAATGAGCTCTTATGTTTATATTAAAATTAAATTTTAATTAGTAAAATAATTTTTTCTAATTATAAGAAAGTTAGATTACGAAAATATAAAGAAAAATATTTCATCTTTTTTTTTTTTGTCCAAGATTTTGGTTTGTTTTTTTGGTTCCTTCATGTGTCCTTTTATATAGAGAACAATAGATATGGTAGATCCTGTCAGGTGAGTGTGTAATTTCCTCGGTTCTGTCTCGCCGCAGCAAAAATTTGACGTGATGGATGGACCCAGTGTTACAGTTCAGTTTTATTTGGGAAGAAAATGAAAACACATCCTCGAGGCATGAGGGCAGGCTGTCCTAAAAGATGCAAAGAGAAGAGAGCCAGAGGCTCGATTTTGGCTCCGCTTTTTTTTTTTCCTCCTCCCCCTGAGCTTACCCTATGTAAGTTAGGCTAACCAGGAGGCTGTTTGCTTCACCTGAGGTCCTCACTCTGGTCCTCAGACCTTCCTTTCTTCTATTTTTGTGGGCTTTTCCCTTCTTTGTCTTTTAGCCACTGACATTTTGGACTCCACACCACATTCCATGGCGGCCACACTGGCCCTCTGCAGTGGCCCACAACCTGTGGAGTGTGCTTCTCTCTAAATCTGAACAAATCCGCCTCTCACCTATCACTGTGTCTCTCACTGAATTTTTTTTTGCAACGAGACATCAAGAACCTGAGCCTCATTAAGTTCTAAAACCAGGCACCTTGGGTTTTGGCTGGACTCAAGTCCTGGAAAAGAACTGAAGGATGGGAGGAAAAAGCAGTGGGAAAAACATGCCAAGGAATCCTCTTCATAACTTGCTGGAAAACCTGCCAAATACCTGACCTATGCTCACAGTTTTCATTGGCTTGATCCTTGGCACAAAGAAAATTAAAGACAGAAGAACCCCCACCCACTTGGGTAACAGCTACTAGAATGCAGAGGATAGTGGAGCCTTTAGGGCACACTGGGGAGTAGCCTCTCCAGAGTCCCTCAGTTGCACCCACTGCTGCTTGCCCATGTGCGGGTGGTTCGAGGAAACAAGAAATGCGAGATTGTAAAGGAATTAAAATTTTGTTAGCCACATGTCTTTCCAGCCATAGGGGCAAGGACTTCCTACCCCAACTGGAGGTCTTCTGGAATCTGAGACTGAGCTGCATGAACGTTCTGCCGAGTTTGTTTTTGCTGTCCCAGTTTCCAGCATGCTGGGCTTCTTGTTACCTCCTCTGTGCTGGGTTTTCTTCATGTTCAGCTTCCACTGAGGGAGCTTTTGCTGAGTTGGGCTTCTGCTGTGCTTGGCCTCTGCCTCACGCGGCCAAGGTTGTTTCAGCCAGGTTAAATACGAGAAACGGCACCACAGATGTCTGGGGAGTGTGTAGTTTCCTTGGTTCTGTCTCAGCATACCAAAAATTAGAAGCAATAGCCAGACCCAGTGTTACAGCTCAGTTTTATTTGGAAAACAAAGGAAAATCCTTGAGGCGTGAGGGCGGGCTGACCCAAAAGATGCAAAGAGAAGAGAGCCAGAGGCTCAATTTTGGCTCCTCTTTTTATGTTTTTTTCTCCTCCCCCTGAGCCTGCACTATGTAAACTGGGCTAACGAGGAGGATGTTTGCTTCACCTGAGGTCCTCACTCTGGTCCTCAGACCTTCCTTTGTTCTATTTCTGTGGGCTTTTCCCTTCTTTGTCTTTTAGCCACTGCCATTCTGGACTCCTTTTTCCTATTCTAACTACCTAACAATCCTAAGTATAAGTATTATTTATCAGGAAAGTAAAATACACTCAAGGATATTTTATCCATCTTTGAATTCTTAGACATTATTGTATTAATGAAATAAAGTCTTCCTCTCTCTCTCCATTTTATCCAGATATATAAAAGAAGTAAAAATTATGAGAGTGCAAATGAAATGCATAGTGAGCAGTATTCTCGTTGTGTTGTATGAAATTGCTAGATATTTTATGATATTTTATAACAGGTTAAAAAATCTTCTAGAAGAATTTTAACTCCTTGGATTCAAGTAGTTTACTTCATATGTGTTGATCTTGTGAATACAATGCTTTATTTTATGTATTGTTTGTCACCCATATGAACTCTACATTGGAGCTTTATTTTAAGTTTTAATATGAAGTTTTATGTACTGCTATCATTGGTATAATAGAACTTGTAGATAGTTTCTACATGAAATCATAAAACCAAAGTGAAATGCATTTGTAATGTTGTAGGAATTATTATGTTTGTTTACTTTATTCTCTTCTCCAATGCTCCCCCCCCCCCCCCCCAGTAAAAAGATCTTAGTTTAGCCTCTATCCAAAATTATATGAAGGTTCATTACTTCTCTTAGTTCTGGATGTCATTATTGTTATATGTTTTTGTACAGAAAAAGACCTTGTGAAATGGGAAAAAATATGAGATGATTTCATTCATAATATTTTTTGAAAGTCTTCATCTTGCTATGCTCTAATAAATTATGTGATCCATACAATTAATGCTTGTGGTCGGTCACATAGAGAAGGACTAGACTGTGGTTATACAGAACAGATGTTTAATGGGAATTTAAAAATCAGTGAAATGAATACTATTGTGATGCATGGTGATCTGATTTCATATGTATTATATAGAATCACTCCATTCTTTCTGAATTCAGTCTGAACACTCAGAGCTAAACATATTTACAGTGGGATTGTGGAAAAAAGAAGGGGAGTTTTATTGAGAAAAGAATCACAATAGGGCATCATTGATCTGTTCTCTTTCCAGTCAATATATAGATCCTAGAATGATAACCCTTATGGCACTGTTTTCCCTTGGAAATAAGATATAAATCCTTTGAGCCATATAAATGATTTTTAAGTGAGATGAAGACCTTTATAATCCATTGTGGAATTGTAAAATGCTTAGGCCCTTGAAAAGAATATTTTACTTCCATATTGTAATCTCAACTGTTCAGGCTTGATATGGAAATAGTTTCCTTTTTCTAATTATATAATTAGAAATTATAATTATATAAACATGTATGTCCACAAATATACGAATTTATGACTCATTCCTACATTTACATATCTATGTACAGCCATTTAAATACCTTCTTATAATTAACTACAATATTTTCTGTTTGTGAAAGTGTGTACTATGAATCTATTATAATATGAGTCTTTATTATCCACTGTTTTTGTATTTTGAAAGTGAAAGTGAAAGTGACTCAGTCATGTCTGACTCTTTGATACCCCTGGACTATACAGTCCTTGGAATTCTCCAGGTCAGAATACTGGAGTGGGTACCCTTACCTATCTCCGGGGGATCTTCCCAACCCAGGGACTGGACCCAGATCTCACGCATTGTAGGCAGATTGTTTACCAGCTGAGCTATCAGGGAAGCCCTTTTGAATTTTATCGGACGTGTAATAATAGCTTTCACGTGAATGTTATTTTAGATTTAGTCAGAGTGCTTTTTAGAAAAAAACCTTCCAAAGTGCTTTTATGCATAATTTTCTACCTCATTTTCAGAACAATCCCATACGTAAGTAAGTCAGGAATATCTTCATTCTAAAAGCAAGGCAGTTAACTTGACTTACTGTGGTAATCATTTTGCAGTATATACAAATATTGAATCACGTTGTACACCTAAAACTAATATGCTTCAATTATGGCTTAATAAAACATAGATACATTAAAGAAATTAATTTGAGAGCCATATAGGCTGTATATTGTCACTCTGCTCATTTAACTTATATGGAGACTATATTATGTGAAATGCCAGGCTGGATGAAACACAAGCTGGAATCAAGATTGCAGGAGAAACATCAATAACCTCAGATATGCAGATGATACCACCCTTATGGCAGGAAGAGAAGAGAACTAAAGAGCCTCTTGATGAAAGAGGATAGTGAAAGCCTGTCTTAAAACTCAACATTCAAAAAACTTAAGATCATAGCATCTGGTCCCATCACTTTATGTCAAATAGATGGAAAAATAATGGAAACAGTGACAGACTTTATTTTCTTGGGCTCCAAAACCACTTCAGATGGTGACTTCAGCCATGAAATTAAAAGATGCTTGCTCCTTGGAAGAAAAGCTATGGCCAACATAGACAGCATATTAAAAAGCAGAGACATTATTTTGCCAACAAAGGTCTATATAATCAAAGCTATGGTTTTTCCAGTAGTTATGTATGTAAGATTGTTGGACCATAAAGAAAGCTGAGTGCCAAAGAATTGATGCTTTTGAACTGTGGTGTTGGAGAAGAGTCTTGAGAGTCCGTTGGACTGCAAGGAGGTCAAATCAGTTAATCCTAAAGGAAATCAGTCCTGAATATTCATTGGAAGGACTGATGCTGAAGTTGAAGCTCCAGTGCTTTGGTCACCTGATGCAAAGAACTGACTCATTGGAAAAGACCTGATGTTAGGAAGGATTGAAGGCGGGAGAAGGGGATGACAGAGGATGAGATGGTTGAATGGCATCACCCACTCAATTGACGTGAGTTTGATTAAGTTCCAGGAGTTGGTGATGGACAGGAAAGCGTGGCATGTTGCAGTCTATGGGGTCTCAAAGAGTTAGACAGGACTGAATGACTGAACTGAAAACTGAACTGAAGGATCTTCTAGCTGCCTAAGGTTCTGGAAGGGATTGGGGGAAGGAAGAGAAGGGGATGACTGAGGATGAGATGGCTGGATGGCATCAGCAACTTGATGGACAAGAGTTTGGGTAAACTCCGGGAGTTGGTGATGGACAGAGAGGCCTGGAGTGCTGTGATTCATGGGGTTGCAAAGAGCTGGACACGACTGAGCGACTGGACTGAACTGAACTGAACTGAAGGTTACTTGAGGAAGCCCCTGTGGTTAGTTTGATATTCATTGTGTGCCTAGATCATGTTCCGGAACTGGAAAAGTCTCTGTGGTTATTTTGTAGCATATCTCTGCGCTCTCCTAGGCCTGTCTGGGTTGGGATGAAGAGATCAATTTGCACCTTTTTGGGCTAGGCCACCCCTCGTTGCTCATGACTATTTTCTTACCTAATAATTCTAACCAATCTGTCCAGTACTGACAGTTTAAATGTGCAGGAGTGTTAACTGTGTATATCATGGATGAGATGAGCATTTAATTTATATCTAGCCAAATGTATCATTTGATTATATTAAACAAAGGCTTTCAGGGAAAGAATATAAATAGAAGGAAACATGAATTTCACATCTATGCAAAGAGCTTTACATATATTGTTTTCATTTATTCTCCTAACAAACCTAAGATGAGGCTGCAGCTGCCCAGAAAGAATAATTTGCTTGCCCAAGGTCATAATTGCCAGTAAGTGCTAAAACTAGAATTTTAATGCAGAAATGACTTAGAAGTTTCACTCTTATTCGGTATGCTGTGTTTACAAATGCTAGAAATAAGTAAGTTGACGTTAAGATACTTTAAAAAGATTTAATAAACAGAAATAAAACCAGTGGTTACACAGGAGCAGTTCTTACAGAGGCACAGGTGCATAGCTGTGGTAGATAGCTTAGTGTCCCTTAGAGTTTGTTTAATGAATCCATGTTTAATCTTCACATGTTATTGTTCTTCCTAATGCAGCACCATTCCCCGAACCAGGCTTAGCGGTGAGGACTGAGATCACACAACATGCTTTCTTCTATGAGAAGAAAACAAGGTCTCAGATACAGAAGTACTTGGTAAAGTCAAACACTTAGGACGTTCACCATCAGCTACATTTTGCTGTGTGCAGCCAGTAAACTTGAGAGGAGGACATAGTCAGTGGGATTTTATGTGTCTACTAAAATCTTATTAACAAAGCACTTGTGTGAAATAACAAGACTTGAAGAACCTGCCGAGACAGTTCAGTATCCTAGAGTATTGCCTCTTCTCGTAAACCACTTTTGCCAGGTACCTGAGGCAGTCTCACAGTGTTCTGTGCTGTCTTCTCCACTTCTGTGGGATGTGTGAGGCTGTCTCCAGTGACAGGTCTATCTGGTCACCATCTTTCCTATTACAGCTTAGCTGTCATTCGAATGAGAGGCATCACACTAATGCTTGCACAAATCAATTAACACTGAATAAGGGACCCAGTAACACACGCAGATATTGCATATAAAATCTGAGAAATTCATAAACATGCACATCCTACAATAGCTATGAAGACTCATCCTTTGAAACTTATTCCTCCTCTATTACCTACTAGATGGTAACATGAAGCAGAATATTTAATATCATGTTAATGTTCATTGAATTTGTGTAGAACTTAATATGGAGCAAAAATAATTTACTGTATACCCTGCTGTTGTTTATCCCGTAGTTGTTCCAGAGGGAGATGCTTCAGAAACAAAGCAGAGATACAGATTTCAAAGAATATCAAATCATTGAAAAATAACCAGTAGACAGCCAAGAGGAATACACTAAAGGAGGAAAACATTTTGGAAAGGAATTATGCTAGAGAAAGTAACCACAAAACAAAGACAGTCTAGAGAAGCAGCCAATCTTTTCTCTCCCACTAGAGAGGAACATTCTGTGGTGAATCTTAACACAAAAGTTGAATGATTAATTTAGGTATCACTTGTTATGTAGCAACGCATTATAACACGGCCTAATTTATAACCTTGTATATGGCAAAGGCAGCATTTTCAAGTTCAAGCATACACACTCTATAGTCAGATCGTCCAGGTTAAAAACTGGCATTGCCACTTCCTTCTTCTATGACCTTCCACAGAGTTACTTAATCTTTATGTTCATGAGAATTCTCATATCTGCAATGCAGATAATAAAGAGTTGTCTTACAGAGTTGTTTGGAAAATTAAATGAGTTTGTATGTAAAAATCACCTGCCAAAAGTCGGACACTTAAAACAGTGCATGTAAATAATCAATACATGTTAAGTCAGATTTTCTGTAATGTAAGCAAAATTTTCTGTCTTTTCTCTTTTTGGAGAATTGAAAATGATAGTCTTTCAGTGTTTCTTAAGAAGGTGTTCCTTTGTATAAATACATGCTGAAAAACCAAAAACTTCTGTAACTATTCTAGGGGAACAAGGAAACTATCTGGCCTTATTGAAAGACAAAGAACACTATACATATATTATTACTGAGCTGTTTTGTTTGTCAAATCTTTGTCAATTTCTCTTTATCCATGAACCTCCTTCTTCCCACTGAAAAATGAATTAAAAAGTCATTTCAGTGCCATTTTGAAATCATCTTAGTATAGACATGTACTTTATTTATTAATATGCCTCCTACTCTCAGGGAAATCTTCCTTTGATAGATGGGTATTTGCAAGTTTCATTATCTTTCATATTTCACTTAAGGTTGCTTCATTTTTCTTCTTTTGTAGCACTTTGTTTAAATTTGCTAAAGTTTAATACTTTACTTTGATTTAAGCTTTATTCCTTCCTTTCCACAAGATGTGGAATTTGAAAAAAAAAAAAAAAAGAAAGTACCAAATAATCAGTTCAGTCTCTCAATCATACCTGACTCCTTGCATCCCCATGAACCGCAGCACTCCAGGCCTCCCTGTCCATCGCCAACTCCTGGAATTCATCCAAACCCATGTCCATCAAGTCGGTGATGCCATCCAACCATCTCATCCTCTTCTCCTGTCCCCTTCTCCTCCTGCCCTCAATCTTTCCCAGCATCAGGGTCTTTTCCAATGAGTCAGCTCTTTGCATCAGGTTGCCAAAGTATTGGAGTTTCAGCCTCAACACCCAGGACTGATCTCCTCTAGGATGTACTGGGTGGATCTCCTTACAGTCCAAGGGACTCTCAAGAGCATTCTCCAAGACCACAGTTCAAAAGCATCAATTCTTCTGCACTCAGCTTTCTTTATAGTCCAACTCTGCTTCTGTTGGGTCCATACCATTTCTGTCCTTTATTGAGCCCATCTTTGCATGAAATGTTCCCCCGGTATCTCTAATTTTTTTGAAGAGATCTCTAGTCTTTCCCATTCTATTCTTTTCCTCTATTTCTTTGCATTGATCGCTGAGGAAGGCTTTCTTATCTCTCCTTGCTATTCTTTGGAACTCTGCATTCAAACGGGTATATCTTTCCTTTTCTCCTTTACTTTTCTCTTCCCTTCTTTTCACAGCTGCTGCTGCTGCTGCTGCTGCTAAGTCGCTTCAGCCATGTCCGACTCTGTGCGACCCCAGAGACGGTAGCCCACCAGGCTCCCCCGTCCCTGGGATTCTCCAGGCAAGAACACTAGAGTGGGTTGCCAATTCCTTCTCCAATGCATGAAAGTGAAAAGCGAAAGTAGAGTTGCTCAGTTGTGTCTGACTCCTAGCGACCCCATGGACTGCAGCCTGCCAGGCTTCTCCGTCCATGGAATTTTCCAGGCAAGAGTACTGGAGTGGGATGCCATTGCCTTCTCCCTTTTCACAGCTAACCCTATCTTAATAGCTAATATTTATTGAGCATTCACTATGTACTAGGTTATAGATAGGTAGATATTCCTTTAAATCTCACATATATGGGATAATATAATTACTATTCCTGTTTTAGAAATGCAGAGGTAGAAGATCATAGAGAGTAATGAATTATTTCAGGGCTCTCTCAAATGATAAAAACTTTAGGAAATATAAGATAGAAAGAGTGGTATGATTTATTTGAAAAATTCGGCTTATGCAGTTGTGGAAGCTGACAAATCTGAAAGGTACAGGTCAGGTCAGCAGACAGACAGAACTTCTTCTTCTGTCAACAAAAACAACATTTTTGTTCTTAAGACCTTGAACTTATTGGATGAGGCCTACCCAGGTTATTGAAGAAATCTCCTTTACTTAAAATCAAGTGATTATAAATATTAGCTATATCTATAGCCTTCACAGTTATACCTAGATTAGTGTTTGGTTGATACTTTGACAGGCATACTTAGCTAGGTATACATAAAACTAGCGTAGAAACTTATAGAAAATTACAATCAGGAAATATGGGAGAGGACGAATTCAGTCAAAGTCTGATGACAAAACCCTGTTTCTAATCACCCAACGGCCATCATGGTTAGCAGAGGATTAGGGTACTTCTGCCAGCTGGGCTGGACTACCTGAGAGTCTGTGAGAAGAGGTTCAGATACATGGTCCTATTGGATGACCTGCCACCCAGGTGGGAGAGAAGGGCTCCATGGACCTTGGGAATCTGAAAGTGTGCATGAACTGGGCTGTGGCTAAATAGGCTGCAGAGATAACCCAGTCATAATGACCCTGTCTAGTTACTGACTCATTTTTCCTCTCCTCAAGCCGATATCTATAGGTCAGGATATGTAACTAGTGCCCTCCTGAACATTTACAGGGAGAATCTGAGCTAGTAAATGTTAAATTCATTACAGTGATAAATGCAGAGTGGGGTGAAAACAGGAAACACAGTCATTTTTGTCAGTGTCCGATTCAAGTGAAAAAGAGAAATTTAAATTTTACCAAAGCTTTTTTTCTCATGAAATAATTTTTGTGGAGAGAAAAAAAAGTCATCATTTCTGTGGGTCAGCTAGTGCACTTAATAAGAATGCCTTGCATTTCTTTATAGAACAGTTATTTCAGCAGTGGGTCTGTAGAAATTAAGCACAGATGTAAATCTCCATTTTGCCTTAGTCCTAGCAAATAGTGAAAAAGATCAGATTAGGAATTAGTAAAGGAATGATCTTAGACTTTGTTACCAGAAACTGTGGAATTCTTATCCACCACTTACATTCTCTGTGCTTTGTTTTTGATCTGCCTCAAGCATTTTTCCTTATCATATCACCTTGAAACTGCAAAACACTTCACATTATTTTCCTTATTGTTTATTGGTTTTTAACAGGAAAATGAGAAAATGAGTATCATAGAACATACACAATCTCTGTGGTATAGTAATATAAGAGGGGTGACAGGTCATTATTTAAATATATATGTCTGTTTATATAGATGTATATTAAATGATTTATGTTCCTTTGACTAATCAGATGTAGCTTAAACTACAATCATCTTAACTTTTGAGAAAAATTATTTTGTTATTAGGATCTTCAAGTACTTAGTCACCTCTTATTTATGTAACTGTATCCATCCCATCTCAATCTTTCTAAAATAATTACATTAATAACCACACATCTATGTAATAGTTGCCATGTTACAAATAGACTAAAGTATATTCATCAATGTCAGCAAATGAAGAAATAAACTTATCCTCCTTTCATTTATAGAGAAGTAAGACAAAGGCAAGTCAAATGATTTGTCTAACTTTCTTAAATAATTAAAATGACTTAAAATAATGCTTTTAGAATAATCTAAATACAAAAGGCAAATGTTTTCAGGGAGTAAATGGAGGAGGTGATGGACAGGGAAGAAAAAATGTTTGATTTAATTTGAAGGGACAGGAGTGGTTTATTGCTGGCTACAAACTCAATCCACAAGGCCCATTCAGTTTTCAGGTCAAATATAGTATCTACCTTATCTCACACAACAAAACTCATCCCTTACACCATGCTTTTTGCTCTTTGTGTCCACCAACAACTACCATTGCCCTTCATTTAAGTCTGAAATAAACTCCTGCTTCTCTGGAATGGCCTATTGGTTGACTGAATTTTAGATAGTAAATAACATTAAACTTAAATTTCTCCCTTATAGAATTGAGATGAAAAGCTTTCCTGTAGTGGAGTGAAAGCTATCAGATTTGTTTTAATCGTAGTTTGAAAACATTTTAGCTGCCTATTCATATTCTTTTCAGACTGTTGGCAATTATTTCCTAATTTGTTGATACATGAATATTACAGACCATTTGGCAAATAAGGAAAAAAAAACCACAATGGAATATCTTTAATCCCACTCCCAGAAATGATCACTATTCAGGTTACAAAACTTGAATATACAATGCTTTGTGTCCTGCTGGTTTATTTAATTTTTTTTTTTTTACTGCAATCTGTTACCTCATTTTTCAAATGTTTGTTTTAATAACTACATTTTGTTCTATAATCTTTTTCTTTTCTTAAAATAAAATTGTATTATTCATTCGGTTGACATTTTTGTATTCCACTATCCTTTCTTTGTCTCTCTCTTTGCTTTTTTTTTTTTTTTGCAATTACCATTTTTGTACATTAAACCTTTATTTGCATGTCTTAGTGTTTTCTTATGATAGATTCAAAACTTTTTTTAGAAGTTGAGCACCAGTTTCTACTAAATTTCTATCAAAGGGGCATAACAAATCCCATTTTTAACCTTGCTGTATGGTGTAGTTTTCTTAAATCTTTTACTTTTTAATAGAAGAAAAATCATATCTTATTGTTTTAACTGACAGTTCTTATATTACTAAAGGGTTTAAGATTTTTGGTGCTTATAAGCTGTATTTTTTTATCCTATTTTTATTATTGTTTGTTTATTCTTCTATTGAGAATATGTTTCTTATTAAAATTGAGAAATGTCTTTATATAGAAAAGACATTTGTCAAAATAGTCTTCTAGTTAATCATTTACTATTTAATTTGTGTATATTTTGAAATGTAGAAGTAGTTGAATTTTTGTGGTAAAACTCTGTTTTCCTTTGAAGTCTTTTAGTCTTTTTTTCCTCTTATAGTTAGCTTCTATATTCAGGAACTAGATAAATACAAATCCATATTTTCATTTAGTTTTTGTGAAGAATTTTTTATACTTAGCACTTTAATACTTAGAAATATTATTTTTATTTATGTTATGAGGAAAGAATATAAGCTGATTTCCCTCTTAACACTATATGTGGGCATCCACGTTTTTATGTGTGTATAAATCTGTGATTTATGATGTATGCTTTACATATACATCAAAAGTACAAGTTATTTATCAAGTACAAAAATTATATATCAAACGTACACTCTGAGGTCTGTTACATTGTGGTATGTACACTTTTATGTTAATTTGCCTACATTTTTTTTCTTATAGAACCACATCATCTTAATGACTGTAGCTTTCTACTTTCTTTCTAATGGTCTGTAAGAAAAGTGACTCCTCTTGCTAATAATATTTTATAAATTTGTATTACTTAGGTTTGCCAGAACCCAAGAAGGATCACATATTCCAAGGCCTGACACAGGACCAGGGGTTTTACACTTCCAAAGACTTTCTGCCTCTTGTAGCCAAAAGCAGTAAACCAGGTATCACCAATTGTCTTCTGTTCCTAATATTGTCTATGTTGTTATATGTATTATACAATTATGTTAAATCCAGGCTCAGTGGGAAAATTTCCAGATCTCCTGTTCATCTTTTCATAATAGCAAGGTAAGAAAAATAAAAAAAATCTGATATGATTGTTAGCCAGAATCACATAATTGTCCATCCTCCTAATCAAACATCATCAGAAGGATTTTTCATTGTATTATATACAGGTCTAAATTGCATTATGAAAAGTTGCTTCAAAATAAGAGTGTCTTAACAAACATCAGAAGGTGTTCTTACAAGAAACTGCAGCAACTTCACTTTGGGAACTATTTTTGTTTGTTTGTTTTAAAATGGGGCAAGTGATCATGTCTTGTTTTATTTGTATCCACACAAGCAGAAAGATTCAGTCCCTCCTTAAACCGCAGTTTTATGAAATTAGAGTAAAACATTTTGATTAATACCCTAATACCTAGTCTCTGTGAGCTATCACTTCACATACCACAGGAAGACGAACTGGAAGCTATGCTTCTCTTCTGCTGTGACTGGGCTGGAGTCATCATCTTAGTGAGAAAGAAACTACAGGGTATTCCCTAAAAACCAATAGCCAAACTCCTTAAATATATACTTTTAAAGAATTCTGAACTTTAAGCTGTTCTAACATATAATTACCTACCGAAAACATAAGAACTTACATTTATGCTCCTAAAATTGAAAAATATAAGAAACTGCCTCGCTTAGATCAATCTGCAGAATTTTACAGCTAAAGTTGTGTACATCTTCATCTTTTTCTTCCTAGAGAACATGATGCTTGCTAGGGAAGCAAAAATATCTTAGCACACATAGTACGTATTTGAGAGTTACAGAGGGCTAATTATGTAACCCCAAACAGAAACTTTCAAGCAAAATGATAACACTAAGTTATCTGTGGTACCATTTCAAAAATTATAGTAATTTATCTTGTCAGCAATTTTATTTAATCCAATAATACAATGCTACTAATATGTAGCAAACACCTGTCTTTCACTTTTTTAAAAGAATCTTCATGTGGACATTGAATCTTTATATAAATGCTGTTGAAAAATGCTTACTTGGAGATTAATATTTTTTATTGTTCAATTTTACAAACAAAACCAGGGAAAAGCAACAAAATTTAAAAAACAAAGGGAAAAAGGTTTGTTTTAACTATTTGAAGAAAATAATTCTTAGAAATTCTTCAGTTACATAAAGGGAACATACTCAGCATGTTAATTTTCAAAATTTACCAAATATAATATACAGCAGGGCTACACATTAGAAATCTTATGATATCTAAATAAAATGTTGTAATGAAATACTGCAGATTATTAACCCAGATCACAAGGATCACTGTTTTCCTTCTAAAAAAAAAAACCTTAATGGCATTAAGTTAAAAATACACATCACAACTTTGACAAAGAGAGTTTTAATTGGTTGATTCCAGCTTCTTAAGACTCAAACTCTTCAAAATGTGTTATAGATATCCTTCTAGAAAGAAAAAAAAAAGAAGTTAAAGGTATTGACTATGAAATTACATATATGAGCATATTTTTAAAGTGGGAATAAAACTGTCTTTCAATGAAGCAGAATAATTTGATAGTGACACTCCATCCTGGAAAACTGCAAGATGCAATTTTACACTGCTTTGAGTACAAGTATCTTTTGAGCTGTCATGCAGAAATGGTTTCTCTACTTGAAAATGGGGTTTTCCTTTCATCATTCAGGAATGTGTGCCTGTCACTCTCCATTGCTGTCGATACGGGGAGCCGTGATTGTACTCGGAGCTGGAGACACAGCTTTCGACTGTGCAACATCCGCTTTACGTTGTGGAGCCCGCCGAGTGTTCATCGTCTTCAGAAAAGGCTTTGTTAATATAAGAGCTGTCCCTGAGGAGGTAAAAAAAAAAAAAAAAAAAAAGTCAGAAAATATGGAGTTGTAATGCAACAGATTTTAGAAGATATAACTGTTAATGTGCAGGCTCTTAGTTTAAATCACTAGAATGTTCTTCAGATTGTGAAGTGCAAATTTTAAAATTTCTGAGTTACCCATAGTTGCTATTTTTTAGTACAGGCATTTAAAGGAAAAAAAATTATTTTATAACACTGATTTGTATAAAATGAATTTATCTTTGTCATTTCAATTTATCTTTGCTTCTTATTCTGTGTTAATATCATTGAAAGATGTTGTATTTAACTAGTAACAGTGGAATGTGCTAAGTCTTCCATATACTAACAATAGATACTCTTCCCAAAATGCATGGATATTAGGAGAATGTGGTAATTAGAGACATTCAAAATTTTCTGTAAACCAAATTTACAGCCTACATTCAAATATATATATATACACACATATATATATATGTCATAGTCAATTCATTATGCTATGAAGCCAATAGAACAAGGGGATTGCTGTTTATTTTTTAAAAGAACTCTAATGTAAGCATTATTTAGAATTAATAATTAGTTAACTACTAAAAATGACAGATTTAAAATCATATCATTCTTACAGGTGACTGGTGACTAAACTTGATTGAGACATCAGCTGGGTACATGGACCATAGAGTTCTCAAATTTTAATGTTAAGAAAGATAATACCTTATAAAGGATATTAGTTCTGAGAACAGGAACCAAATGTATTTATAGAGAGATAAATTACTCCTTTTATACAAATCAGTGTTGTGAATTTGATTTGCTTTAGAATTCCTGAACATATTTGGAGTCTTTATACTGGGCAAGAATTATAACTGTAGTCAATAGGTAATTTGTCACATGTAGGCTAACTACATTACAGATTAATCTCACTGAAATATCAGAGTCACCATTGGTTCATGACTGAGTTTAAAATGTCAACTTTATTCTCCAGGGCTTTTCTCAATCCACTCTTTTTCAGACTTTCCCCCCAAATCTAAGGTGGAGATAGTCTTGTAATCCTAGGAGTTTTTTCTGGAGCACTATTTTAGGCATGAATTAGTGCAATGAGGGAGACCTGGGTTCAATCCTTGTGTTGGGAAGATCCCCTGAAGAAGGGAAAGGCTACCCACTGTAGTATTCTGGCCTGGAGAATTCCATGGACTGTATAGTCCACGGGGTCACAGAGAGTCGGACACGACTGAGCAAAAAAGAAAATAAAAAGTGCAATCTTACATTGGTACAAATACAGGGGAAATAGTCATACTGGAATAAAGTGACTTGCTTAAGATGAGAGAAGACAGGAGCTAATGTTATTCATCTTTATATCCACATGTATAGCATAGGACCTCAGCAAGTAATAAGTACTTGAACAATTTTGAACTAAGTACTTTACATCTTATTTTTCTAAATCTAAAGCACCTTGAAATTTGGAAGGGAAGACACCCCTGAATGGCAATGTCAGTTTACTTCATACTTTGTATTATAGTCATCTTCCATTGGCAAGGGTCTCTAGAAATGAGTGGTGGCTGTTTCTTATACATAAGTAGAAAACATTCACACACACAAACACAATGAGACCAGATAATTAATTACTTGAGAGGGTATAAGTTTTGTTTGCTTATTTGTTTAATCAGCTTAAAGTTTATTGAGCATCCTTTGTGTATCAAGCACTGTTTTAGGCAATTTGAATACAGCAGTGAACATATCAGATAGATTATCTTGTCCTCATGGAGCTCATACCTGGTACGAAAAGATAATCAAGCAAGTAGATTGTCACACAAGTGTATGTTGAACAGTGGTTAATGCAATGCAGAACAAAAATTTAAACAGGACTATAAGAAGTGTGAATTTGGGGAGAGGTTATGGTGAAAGAGAAGGTGAGATTTCCATTTTAAACAGGGTGACCCAGGAAAGCCTTTCTATTACTATGACTTTTGAGCATAGAAATGAAGACATTGAGGAAATGTAGACATCTGGGAGAAAAATGTTCCAGATCAAGGCAAATGCATTCACCCTTGATTGAGGAAGTTTCTGGACTTCTAGAAATAGAAAAAAAAAAAAAAAAAGTCAGTGTGATTGGAACTGAGTATGAGAGGATAATATGTGCCTATATGTGATGAGGTCTTATAAGTGTTCCAAAGGCCAGTATTTACTGAGGAAAGAGAAAACCCTTGAACTGGTTTGAGCAGACAAACATCAGGATCTGAGTTAAATTTGAAAAGGATGGCTCTATTGATAATTGACTAAGAGGGTATTGAGTTAGATGCAGGGAGGCTACTCAGGGGCTAATTGTGAGAGTAGGCTGTTAGATTCTTCCCAGGTGTCTCAGTGGTAAAGACTCTGCCTGCAATGCAGGATATGCAGGTATGATCCCAGGGTCAGGAAGGTTCCCTGAAGAAGGAAATGGCACCCACTTCATATTCTTGCCTAGGAAATGCCATGGACAGAGGAGCCTGGTGGGGACAGTCCATGAAGTCACGAAAGAGTCAGGCACAATTTAGTGACTATTAGTTGATGTGACTGGTTTATAGGAAGGAAAGGATCAAACTGCAGGCATTGCTCAGTCAGAAGGTCAAGCTGTGGTGGGATGAACTATGGTCATCAAAGTGTTGCAGGAAGGCAGACCCCTTCCAAGGCCTGAAACTGGGCGCTTGTCTAACACTCAGAAATAAATTGTCCGAGGAGACACACGTGCTGACAGAACAAGAGATTTTATTGAGAAAGAGCAGCCGGGTGGAGAGCAGTAGGGTAAGGAAACCCAGGAGAACTGCTCTGCCGTGTGGCTCCCAACGTCGGGTTTTATGGTGATACGATTAGTTTCTGGGTGGTCTTTGGCCAATCATTCTAATTCAGTCTTCCCCGGTGGCGCTCACATCACTCAGCCAAGATGGATGCTAGCGAGAGGGATTCTGGGAAATGGACGGACACGCAGTGTCTCCTTTAGACTTTTCCCAAATTCTTCCGGTTGGTGGTGGCTTATTAGTTCCATATTCCTTATCAGGATCTCCTGTTATAAAACAACTCATGCAAATGGTTACTATGGTACCTGGCCAGGGTGGGCGGTTTCAATCAGTGTGCTTCCCGTAACAAAAGTATTGGGAGGAAGCAATGGGTTGGTGGAATAACTTGTTTTATTGCCTGCAGTAGAACTTAGTAGACTCAACCAGATCTAGGGCTTAATTAAAACTAGAAGAACAAATGTTTAGATGTTTATTATTAGTTTACAAGAAATTAAGACATTTACACTGTCTTAAAACCCCTGGGCTGTGAGCTCTATGAGAATGATGCTATGTCATCATTTTTTTCTTCCCCTGCCTAGCGCAATGAATGTCACATTAAAAATGTTCAATAAATAATTGTGGAATGAATGTTTTCAGGAGAAAATAAGCATCCAGGGCTTCTAGCATTAAAAAGGCTAACACTTACCAAGTTAGCTTAGTTGTAACAGCAGAAGGCATTTGAAGTTTCTTTTGCGAATTCTGGGCAAAAGTTTTCAGTGTTAGAGAAGGAATAACACAGCAACAGAAGTTGCATGGATTTTAGGGTTGGGTCACTGGCCCGTGAATATGCATTTTTCAGACTGAGGACTTTCAGTATTTGTAGAGATGGTGAGTTAATATCTCTTGACCATTATTTAATTTGGCATACATCAAAGAGGCCCAGGACATGGTAGTGATAATGCTTATGAAGCTGCTAAGTCAATATCATGTATCTACTTTAAGATAACAGATTTTGAGAGAATATCCTGAGACAAATTTTTAACCTATATGAAGAATGTAATACCAAATCTAATTTCTTTGTATTTCTTCTATTTCTCATATGCTTTCTACCCCAAATATACACAAATTGCACTCACACTTGGTTTCTCTGAAGTCAATGAAGATTGACATTTAGAGCTTTTCTCAAATATGTATATTGTTTATTGGGCTTTGACTCTTGGATGGAATTTGAAAATAACATAATTTGTCTGTTGGTAAAAGGCCTCACTGTCAGGCATGTCAGCGTGTATATATCTAAAGCTGTGGTCTAATCCTCAAGTGATTTTAAAAAGAGGAGGGAACTAGAGAATAATATAAAGTTTTCTGACCATTTAGTGGCAAATATAAATGACTACATAGACCAGTTAGATTTAACAAGGAATTTTTACATGGTTAATAACAAAGAACCATATAATTAGATCCAGAAATGTTTTAATCTACTAAGTTAAGAATCACTACCCAATAGATGCTGTAGTGACAAGCGCATCCCACTTAACTAATCAGAGGTTTTCATACTTTAGTATGCATCAAAATAACCTGGAGGGGCTTATTCAACACAGCTTACTGGGTTCCTGTCCCAGTTTCTGATTTGGTAGGTGTGGGGTGGGCCTGAGAATTTGCATTTTTGGCAAGTTCCCTAGTGACGCTGAGGCTGCTGGTCCACTGCTCTAATGTATCATCGATCTAGTTTCCCGCTGTCTAATTAGAGCCATAAGCAGTGTGCTGTTTTGGGGCATTTTCCATCTTAGTTAAGGAAGCATTAATGCTACAGAATATAAGGTTTGATGAAACGAAGATGTGGAGGCATCATCAGCATATTGATGTAATTCTGATTCCAAATGTCTTTCAGTCTCCCCTGTGGCCTCACACACATGCTAAATAGGATGCTACTGAAAAACTAGCACTTCGCAGCCAAGGGTCCTTAGGGAAACCAGCCAATCATTCAGCACTACCCTCTAAGAAGATGAGGGAAAATCTGTTAATAATTCCCTCCAGAACTTTCTGCAAGCTTAAATAGGTGAGATTAAATTTCACAGGATAACAGAATCCCCCAAAATGCTGGTATTAAAAGCTGTTGACAGATCAGATAGAACTGCAGAAATGCTTTAGGCTGTTGGGAATCCCTAAAAGGAGGCATGAAGGTCAGGACTCAACAGACCCACTTGAGTTGATAAATTTAATGGATAAGGTTGAGGAAGGACTTTGTAGTTCTTATTAATTATTACTGAGAAGAATGCAGTACAAAATTATTTTAATAGCACAGTCCCACACACAGGGAACATACCAAGAAACATACTCAGTGTCCCAATAGCAGAAAAACACGATAGATCTTTAATTCTGTTGCTTTAATTTTTGGCTGCACTGAGTTTTGTAGCTGTATGTGGGCTTTCTCTCGTCCTGGCAAGCTGGGCCAACTCTCTTGGTGCGGTGCATGGGCTTCCCGTCGTGGTGGCTCCTCTTGTTGTGAAGCATGGACTCTAGGGAGTGGGGGGCTCAGTAGTTGTTGTGCATGGGTTTAGTATCCTGCACATGTGGGATCTTTCTGGACCAGGGATTGAACTTGTGTCCCATGCATTGGCAGGAGGATTCTTTACGAGTGGTCCCCCAGTGAAGTCCTCCGTGATTTTAAAAAATATTTTATATTATTTTTCATTGGAGTATAATTTTGCAGTTTTGTGATGGCTTCTGCCAATATCAATACGAATCGTCCATAGGCATACCCATGCCCACTTGCTCTTAAACCTCCCTCCCCCCTGCCTTCCCCTCCCACCCCTTTATGTTGCATAGAGCACCAGCTTTGGGTTCCCTGCATCATGCGGCAGATTCCCAAGATACATTACCTCTGTTATGTTTTATTTGGGCTCACTATTTTATTCCACCTGTTCATTTGCCAGAATAATAACTGATTTAACTTTGACAATGCCTGTTTTCATGTATTTTAGCTATACAGAAGGTCAGCTATTTTGATAATGCTGCTTTATTATTTTTAATAGTAAAATAACAGAAGCAGATTGACTGGTCTGTTTGTCAAAAATGTCTTCATCTGTTACTACAACTCTGAAAAAAATGCATTTTATGTGAAAAATATATATCTTTTAATTGAATCCTTCTGGTACCACATAGCATTCCCCATTTTAGATCATTAATGTGGCATGACCTGCAGGTCTCCTCTGAAGTATTTTTAAGGTCAAATGATCATGTTGAAGCTACATCCATATTTTCTTTCATCATCTAAATATTACTAGCTAAATATACCTTTTCTTACCAGTAGCTAATGCGTTCTAGTTTCTATTTAGTTTTAAGAAATATGACTCTGGGACTATTTTTAGAAAATAACCTTTATAAGCTGGCAAAATTAATTTTACTTAGTTAAGGGTGATGCTTACAGCAGCTCTTCAATAGTTGGCACCTGCACACCATTTGAGCTGGTGGTCTCCATGGAAAGTAATCAGAGACCCACTAGCTAGGTTAGTGATATGAAGATGCCTGCAAACAAACAAACATGCCCAATTGTCCCCAGGCACACAAAGTCAATTAATGGTCGTTAGGACTTTCCTGCTACTAAGATATTAAATATGTCTTTAATAATTTATGATGATGTGGGAATGACATTCCAAGGATCTGTATGTGTTTATCTTTTTGAAAAGACTGAAATTTCAGAGAATGGAATAGTCACAAAAGGAATTAACCCAAAGTTGAAGTACTTGGGTCTAGGTTATATATTTTAGTCTGATATGCCCATCTATAAAATCAGTGTTATAACTATATGCTTCTAAAATTTCTTCTATTCCCCAAGTTGTGTATTTTGAACATTTAGGAAAGTTATGTGAATGATACAGAATGTGGACAGGAAGGCTTTATCTCTTCATGAAGTGACAGGAAGTCTGTATTGAAAATTTTGGCAATATCTATAAATACTACACTTGAAACAAGTTGCAATTAATGTGTCCCCAGTCAGTTGGTGAGGTAAAATCTGCTGCAATCAAGACATGGATATTGAAGAAGCTGACAGGTGAGATTGTCAGAATTCTACACTACATGTGATAATTTAGATGGTAAGTGAAAAACAAGGACTGCAAATAGGCCAGAAGCCAAAAAACGCTCGTGCCCATTCAAGATTATATATATTCTAAATGCTTACTTATTTTCAAAAATCCCAAGAGATGGCTACATCGTGTTTATTTAGGAATATCTCTAGAGCTAAAAACAATGTGCCTCTTAAAAAGGTTTACCAGCTTTCCCATGTATGTATTGATGCCGTGGTTGTTCAGTTGGTAAGTCATGTCCAACTGTTTGTGATCCCATGGACTGCAGCATGCCAGGCTTCCCTGTCCATCACTATCTCCTGGAGTTTTATATATAATATATATTATACACACATACATACACACAGATTCATTAACAGTGCACATTTTAAACTGGTGTCAATTCACTATCAAACTGTACTAAACAATGGCATTTTGTTACTACTCTATTAAACTTTATGTTGTTATTACTCTGTTAAATTTTATGTGAATTTTAGAAGATCCTCTTCCATTAATAATATTCATCTCAGCTTCCCAATATCTTCTTCCCTTTTTTATAAATTGAAAATATTAAAAACTAATTTGTGTAATTTTAAAAAACATATGTGTCATACATGCAGTTTAAAAGATAAAAATAAATGAAAAGCACATATGAGTTAATACAAAACCAAAAAAAATTATCATTCTTTTTAAAAGTGATTTTTTTTTCCTCTTAAAAAAGATAAACTCATCCTTCAAGGTCTGTTCTAAATGTCATTTTCTCTTTGAAGGCTTCCTTAGCTCCATCTTAATTAGCCTCTCCCTCCTGTGAGACCTTACAGTTCTTTATGCTTCCTATATTATGACACTTATAGAGTAGTTATTACTTTATACTCATCACACAAAGTGAAGTCTCCTTCAAATGGTTTGGCTCATTCAACTTGAGTTTGACTGAAAGTATAGAATAGTGCTTGATCCAAGTCAACAGATCAGTGAAGCATGTTGAATACAGTACTTTAGGGGCATTGAAAACCTTATAGAAAGACTTTAAGTAAATATTAAGTTATTAAAATATACAATTTATATTTTATACATATATATACTTCAAAATTACTTCTGAGAGCTTTTGAATAAATAGTTCATTCAATTATTTGTCAATATATATTAATCTAAATTTTAAAGTTTATTTTATTACAATATCAACCTAGCATTGCAAGTAGATTGAAAATGTCAATTTTCCTTGGCCTTCAAACTCTTAAAAGATAGCTGTGAATTTAGAAAAAAGAAAGAAAAAAAGACATTCAACCAAGCAATATATGAAATCAAAATTAAAAATCAGTAAAAATGTAGAATCAGAGACGATTAGCAAGTTGCACAAGACATAAGATCCTAATTTGTACAGAATTTGTATGAAGAGGCATTTCAAGGTTGAAGAAGGTATTACAAAGGCACCAAGATAATACAGAAGATAATCTAGTGAGATTCCAACAATAGCTTGACTGTATTCCAACAAATACTCTAACAAATATCTTGTGAGATATCCCACTAATAGCTTGATTGTAGCAAAATCTAAGATGAAGATGAATAAAAGTTCATCAGATTTAAGAACATTTTGTCAGTCATAAATGAGTAATGTTTAAAAATACTCTCTCCTTTTAAAAATGATGTATTTTATAATACCCGTGCAAAGGCATTTTAAGCCTCTAAATTGCATCTCTGGTTTTTGTAGCTTAATCATGAGGCAGCATAGTTAAGGGGCAACTGTATCCAATGTGTAGTACAACTCTCATGTGGAGAAATGTTTCTTTCTGTTCAAGATTCTTCAGTTTTAAAATCTTACAGTTAAAAGATGCCAAATACTTGTAACACTATAGGAAGTACTAAAAAAGTAACCTCAACTTGTGGTTTCAGCAAACTTTTGCCTAGAAAAGAATAACTGCAGAGTTAGCTTGTATATTCCAGAGACTGGTAAGCACATCAGTTGCTCTGCATTCCACCACAGACTGTGAGTCTGTATAAGTCAAAAAGTACAAACTATATTAAGCTGTTTTTAATAAATTAAAGGAGATGTGAAAAGGAGTAGATTTTCAGAGTTTACTGTATCTTTCTGTGTCTTCCTTTGTCTCCTTGGTAACCAAAACAACCAGAAGATTGGATTGTGAAGTCAAACTCACATGAATTAGAGTTGTAACTTGTATCCAGCTTTATTAATAATTTCAGGGATACAAGTAAACATGAAGTGTGCGGTAAACAAGAAAAGGTACGAGACTGCCATCTTGTTGCATCAGGGTATGCTTTTATCCAGAATAACGTAGTCTCTAAGTAACATTAGTAGCTCTATCACTTACACAGAAGGAAGTTGCTTTAAACTATAAAACATCTCCAGTTTATATGCAGATAGTCACATAGTTTACATGACTGTTTAGAGAGAGCTATGCTGCATAAATCCCAGGTTTTGTTTACCTTAGCAGTCCTAGACTAGCAAATATACCTTGGCAAAAGCATTGCAAGGATAACTGCTCTCCCACTTGCAAATGCTGATTGATAGCTTGTTTCCATTAGCATGCTTACAAGGGGATTTGACCAGGTCGCTTTCTTTCTTGAGATAAACTTTTGCCATCCTACATCTTCTCTCACGGAAGGAAGATAATCTGTTTCATACCAGAATTTCTAACTAATTCCTGCTCATCTTTCAAGATTAGTTTATATTTTACATTTTTCAGGCAGCCCTTTTGTGACCTGCACAACTGCTGTTTACAATAACCCTTTTATGTGCCATTAAAACAGAATGTGTTTATATGTTATCACAAAATATAGTTGCATATTTGTTTCTTTTTCTGAGATTTTTGAAAGTAGGAATTATTTTATTAACTACAGCACCCAGCACCATTTTTGTACATAATAAGGACTTAATAAATGTTGGCAAGTTAATACATTGATAGTATTCTTATTATATAGTTTGAATAATTTAATAGTGATGAAATAAAAGATAATATTTTCCAAGATTATCACTGGCCAGTACAGACTATCAAACAATTTTGATTTGAAATAACATCTCTGAGGTCCTCATGTTCATATATTGATAGAACTGATCACTTGTTGAACGTCTAGCTGTTAGAGGATAATCTTTACAAAGAATATTGTTTCTTCACGTAATTTCTCCAACTTTGGCAATTAGAATTTAATGTATGCTGGTTTTGAGTTCTGCTCATTATGGTTTATAACCTATGCTTACTTTGTCTATATGCAATCTAAAAATGAGTTGACATCATGCTTTTAATTATAGTAAATTATGTTGTTTCATAATTTCCACAGTATGATGCCTGTAATATTAATCAGACCAAATCATCACATTACATAAAGTTAATCATTAAAATGATAATCTTTATTGCATGCTATAGCACTCTATTTTTATTTCACTCTGCATCAACCACATATTTTCCCCGAATATGGAAGTAAAAATCAAAGCCAAGAAGTGTTTTTCCTTTTTTTCCCTCATACAGTATGAAAAGAAAGTAGTGATTTGTTGAACTTCAAAAATGGAAACTTATGGATGTTTTGTATCTAATTCCCTCGAATATTTATTGGTGGGGAAAAAGACAAGAGACATGTGTATATTTGCTTGGTGTACCAGTTGTTCCTCATGAAAATAGGCTTATCAGACAAGTAAATAAATAATATGTGTGTCATGAACAGAAATGTCCATATACTCAACTCACTGAATTGTTGATTATTAATGATCATTGGGGCTTCCCTGATGGCTCAGTGATAAAGAATCCACCTGCAATGCAAGAGATGCAGGAGATACAGTTTCGATCCCCGGGTCAGGAAGATCCCCTAGAGGAGGAAATGGCAACCCACTCCAGTATGCTTGCCTGAAAAATTCCATGGATGAGGAGCCTGGTGGCTACAGTCCACAGGGTTGTGAAGTCAGACATGACTGAGTGATGGAGCACACACACAGTGATCATAAGCAAACATTAGGTATTAAAAGGCACTAACACTGACATCTGTGAACCAGTTATTAGCACAGGAGCCTGATTCATTTGAACAACAAAATGTTAAGACCTACTTCATGAAGTTAGACCATTGGTCACTCTGGTCCATCGTAAACATATGGCACTGAAACTGACGACTGACAAGGAGTACCATTTGCTTTTTAATTTCAAACTCACAGTATAGGATGTTCTGGTCAGGTAGCATGTCTTCTAAATGTTAAGTGTTCCTTGCTTTAAGATGAATGTTTGGTAACTGTCGACTCCATTTACTGCTAGTCAGTTGTAATGTGGTTAGCTTGAATATCTTCGGGGTTTTCATATTAGTCATTCATTGTGGTAAACAAAATGTTATTCAGTGTCAACTGTGTGCCAGCCATTTTATTAGATACTGATAGGGCTGAAATTCACCTGATAACCTTTCATGTGGCATATTGGCTAGAATATATCCTGATTTGCCAGGCATCTGTCCAAATGTTCATTTTCTTATACTCATCATTTCTTAAATATTCGAATGTCACAGCTGGATATTGGAGATAGAAAGTTAAGAAAGATATTCTCTTTGTGTCAGTTTATTGTCTAACAAAGAAATACATTTAAATCCTATTTTATTTTTCTATCTTTATATCTTTAGATAGTGTGTTCTATGTCTCTACTGTTTGCTTTATGAAGTAGTACTTCTTTGTTCTAAACTTACCCTTCCTTTGTATTCAAGGAGTCTCCATTAACTAATCTACAACATTGAGTTCATAAGTCCATCACCTGGTTCCTGTATTTTGTGATTACACCTCTAAACTTACTTAGACCAGGAAGCTTGGATTTCCTCTTTCCACTGGGGACAGCCTTTATCCAACCAAACCCTTACCTTTAATTTGCCTTTGGCTTGATCCTTTCTTTCCTGTTCCAATTAGCCTTGTTTTGAAATTCAACAACTGTAGCTATACAAAGTCTCATTCTTTCAAATATACTAGAATTTCTGTCTTTGAATAAAATTGAATACCACAGGGCTTTGATTTAGCCATAGCATAATTTTTAGATAAACTTTGTCATTTCTTAACATTCCTTTCGTTTCTCTGAGCATCAGTTTCTCTTCTGTAGGAAGGAAATAATATTTCTTCCCACAATTGTTTGTTTGTGAGGACAGCAAGCAGGAGAATCACTGAGGCTGTGTGATCAATCTGTAAATCATGATGGTACCCACTGTGTTTTTGGCTTTTTGAGCTGCAACAGAGAGAAAATTTTGAAGCTAAATACTTAAAATAAGCAACTAATACATAGATGTTATATCTCCTTTGTGAAAATTAAAATGAATTATGGGTTAAGCACTTAAAAAATGAATTATGTCATAAGAACTTAAAAATAAATATAAGTATTTATTATTATTACTTTTGTATTTTCAGATAGATTTCATAGTAATGGAAGTAAATTCCTTTGTTTTCCACAAATAAGTCATAGGATATTTCACTTAACATATGGCTTCACTTACTTTGAATTTCTCATTTTCCTAATATTTCCCTATTGACTACAGTAAACCTTATTATCTCAGTTCTTTTTTCAATATAATATCAATACTTTCCAAATAATTATATATGTTCAAGTCATGTCTTCCTATCTTTTCTTTAAAAGTTATTCTCTTTTATGTAAAATGGAAAATCTAGGTATCTAATAGGTCTGTCTAGTCAAGGCTATGGTTTTTCCCGTAGTCATGTAATGTGAAAGTTGGACTATAAAGAAAGCTGAGCACAGATGAATTGATGCTTTTGAACTGATGGTGTTGGAGAAGACTCTTGAGAGTCCCTTGGACTGCAAGGAGATCCAACCAGTCCATCCTAAAGGAGATCAGTCCTAGGTGTTCATTGGAAGGACTGATGCTGAAGGTGAAACTCCAATACTTTGGCCACCTGATGCGAAGAGCAGACTCATTGGAAAAGACCCTGATGCTGGGAAAGATTGAGGGCAGGAGGAGAAGGGGACGACAGAGGATGAGATGGTTGGATGGCATCACCGACTCAATGGACATGGGTTTGGGTGGACTCCAGGAGTTGGTGATGGACAAGGAGGCCTGGCATGCTGTGGTTCATGGGGGTCACAAAGACAGACACGACTGAGCGACTGAACTGAATATCAAAATAGCAGGACAGAGTGAGATTTATGTCTGCTGCTCAACTCTTAAATGTTTGAGAGACTAAATGACATTGTAAGTTTCAAAAGCAGAATTTTGGAATAGTCTGTTTGGCGGACAGTGTGTATACCTTCTGACTTCTGTGCACAGTCAGATAGCTGGCACAAATACTGAATATTTGAATACAAGTTATAAACCCTGGTGCATTTGAAAAGTTATTATGTGAGTTGAAGACATATTAAAATACAGTTTTTTCTTGTGCATAATTCTACATAGTTTTAAGACTATAAGTTTTACTCAAAAGCCATGCAAGAGTACCACTAAATCTTATTCAACCTTAATCTTATTGTAAATTCTTAAAAGTTTTGATTTGTTTGCAATGTTCAATAAGTTATATGCCAAATTTGGTAAAAAGTATATAAGATTATCTACATATAATAATTTATACTATTTAAGTATTCATAGAGAACACTAGAAAGGAGTGAAACACACCCTAAACGAGTCTGAGACCTGCTCCCAATATGTGGATTTTATTTTTGCCCTCCACAGAAAAGAGTACTATTATAAATACACATCATGTATTGACTTACTCAAACCATAAAGATTTGGCACTGTTCTCCAGTCAAGTTAGCCATTATCATTAAAATTAGCATCACTTGACATTTTTTGAAACACAATAAACTGGTTTATATTGGTGAGCTATAAGACACTCTCTTGTGCAAAGGTGACTAAAGTGATACAGAAAGCGTAGCATTATATGGAACTATAGTTATTTTGTAATTTGAAGTATTTAAGGAATATTTTGCTTTCCAGACATCACACATTTTTGTTTTATAGAAAGTTAAAGAGGAGTATAAGTTTTTTCAGCTTTTCCTTTTTTTTTTTTTAATTCCTTACCTTTACTGTTGAGTTACCTTTATGTTACTGCTAAGTGTTACTGAATAGGTTGAAGAATGATTTGGAGGAAAAGTGAATTCAGAAAAAGACAACTTCAAATAAATCGCATTTATTTCACCTTCTACAAGTTAAGTTTGCTTCAGGTATTTTACATTTCTGAATTGCCTTAAGCAACACCACATTCCAATTAATGTAGCTAGGTATTGTTATCCCCTTTTTATATGTAAGGTCAAAGCGATTCAGCAACTATCCCAAATAAGCAGTGGAAGTAGATTTCAAACTGATTCAACTCCACTTCTCTCTCCCTTCTAAACCATGAGCAATTTGAGAGCCCTGGCTTGTATATTTACCACCCACAATACCCACTTATGTATTATTTTTGCTATTGTTAGTCTCTTAATTTTATAATGAAAAGGAAAACTATTGTGTGACAATAGTTTTTGGAGCTGTTTCTAAGACTTCAAAACCAGTTTTCAAAAAATATCTTAATTAAGACATAGACTGAAATAACTTCATTCCAATATATGATAATGTGTTTTTCAAAAAAAAAAAACATCATCCCTTGAAGGAGTTGCTTTAGATAATTTTAGATTTTTATGACATTGTAATTTTCATATCATAAATATTCTGTATATCTGTTTATATGCCACGACTCTATGCTATTATGTTATGTAAGAATTTTTCTTCTCTGAGGAAAAAAAATTCACTCCCTTATGGGTGATACTAATCTCACTGACAATTCATGGCATAGATCAATAGTCTAAAATGACGTGGTTCACAAAGTGTCACTTATGGAACAGCAGCAAAGCATCACCTAGCAATTTGTTAGAAATGCAAATCCTCAGGCCTCATTCAGTCCTACAGAACTGGGGGTAAGCCTGTGCAGGGTTTTATCAGGTCCTCTAAGGTGATTCTGATGTACTGCAAAGATGGAACCACCACTTGTGGATGGAGTGCTGAGAGATGGGTCCATGGCTTCATCGTAACAGTGAGAAAGCTACTTTCTGTCTCAGTGTTTTCATTTTGTTGTAGACCAGATAATTCCTGGTTAGAAGCCTTACACATTCAACTTTCTCAACCTCACTTGTCAACTGAGAATCTACCTTTCTTCCATCCGGTAGGGAAAGAATGAGACTAGACACACTCACAACCTCTTCTGTGGGATGTTTTTACATTTCCTGAAAAGACTAGTCAACATACTGGTTAGGATCACATTAACAAAGGCCTGGCCCCCAAAACAGTAAGTGGGAAAAGAAGTGAATAAATAAATCTTTAATATTCTATATTAATAGATATCCCATTATGGGCACAAAAACAAAAACTAGGGTGTCCAATTTTATGGCAGAATAAATTATGTCAGATAGGTGGAATAACTGGGAATTTGTCAAGAGGAACATGTTTGTTTCTCTTTCTTGAAATCTTCATTTTTTTTTCCAAAAGTAAAAATAAATATTGCTTATTTCTTTGTTCTACAGAATTTCTCTAATCTTTTCTCTTTCCTACCACTCCAATCAGTTACTTCCAGAGACTTGCTCACCCACTTTATGGACTTTTTTTCTAGTTTAGATATATGCAACCTGGTAATAATCAGAATTTATTTTCATAAAAGGGATGATTAAAAAGAGAACTTAACCTACAGAAATATAAAGCATAAGGAGACCACGCTATTATAGCGAGAAACCTCACACACTGCCGGCCACAGGGCATGTACTACCTAAAACTTCAGAAACAGCTTGTGATGTCATGATCTGGACTTCCCAGATGGCGCTAGTGGTAAAGAACTCACCTGCCAGTTCAGGAGACAAGAGACCCAGGTTCAATCTCTGGGTCTGGCAGATCTCCTGGAGGAGGGCATGGCAACTCACTCCATTATTCTTACCTAGAGAATCTCATGGACAGAGGAACCTGGAGAGCAAAAGTCCATAGCGTAGCACAGAGTCAGACATGACTGAAGTGACTTAGCATGCACGCACGCTCACCATGATCTATAAAATTCCACATGACAGCTTCAATCCAAGACTTCCTGTGTCAGTGATTTACAAAATATGAACAGCTGATAACTGAATCTCAGCTCTGGTGAAAGAAAAAACTTCATGTTGATTTAAACATTATAAGCTTTAGCATGAATAATTGAATTAAAAATCAATATTAAATCAAGAAGAAACATTTTCAAGTTTTTCTCTGTTCTGTTTCATTTTAGATGGAGCTTGCTAGAGAAGAAAAATGTGAATTTTTGCCTTTCTTGTCTCCACGGAAGGTTATAGTAAAAGGTGGGAGAATTGTTGCCATGCAATTTATTCGGACAGAGCAAGATGAAACTGGAAAATGGAATGAAGATGAAGATCAGATAGTCTGTCTGAAAGCCGATGTGGTCATCAGTGCCTTTGGCTCAGTTCTGAGTGATCCTAAAGGTAGAGTGCTTGGGAGCTGAAATGTGTTATGCAATTGTCTGTTATTTTACTGCCATAATGGTTTCCAGCTTTCAGGGAATTGTTTTTCACTTGAACATTCATTTCCTTCTTCTAGTATGGAATGCAAGAAATCTTGATTTGTAAGACTTAAAAAATGGTATTTAATACTTATACAAAATTATTTTTAAAGTACTGGGAATTGAAAACAACATTAATCTTTCTTTTAAGCTTATAGTCAAAATACATATCCTGCTTTGTAACAATGTTTGCTTTGTTTCCTCTATAAAAATCAGCTTTTTCTTCAATTAGACCTAGAGTAGGAAATTGTGACAGAGAACTTGTAATAGCCAATCTTCAGTGATTCAAGCAAAGTAAGATCTAATGAATAGTCAAAAATAGAATTCAAGTTTACTATTATTTACATACTGAATTATCACTAGAAATAGCAAAATTGTCAAATTAGGAAGTCTGAACTTCTGTCATTTCATCTAAGTGGCATAAATGGACATGCTAAGAACAAAATGCTTTGAACAAGATATGAGATGAAGAAATATATAACATTCCAACTGAATAAGAAGTCAATCAACTAAGACTAGTTTGCATTGTTTTCCTCGCACACAGTGTTTCTGTGGGCAACTTTACGTAAAGGCTTAGGTTCCTCTGTACCCTTCAGTTTGCAAATCTTTTACTTTTTACTGCACACCGTCAAAATGGCATCTATTTTATTAACTAAAAAGAAAATAAAGATGTTTCTCTAATTTCAAGATTCATTAGGAAAAACAGTAGGTAAACCTGATGATTCCTATAGCTTCCTACTATATCCATGCTAAAATTACATTTTGTGTCTGAAACAGAAAAAGATAATGCTTGCAAATGTGCATTTTTATTCAATAGATAAGTAAAATGTTTAACCACTCATCAGGATATTTTATCTGCAGGACATCAAACATCTTGGTATTTGGAAACATCCAGATGTTTAATGTCATCAAGATAAATGTTTTCAAATAGTTGGATGATGGCCTGAATTTGTCACTTTTCATCTAGACATTTATGTGATATGCAGATATAGTCACAGTGTGCTTTGTTATTCATTGATGAGTTCAGGAAGGAAAAAGAGAGCAACATATAAACTGTATTCTGTTATCTAAAAAAAGATCATAATGTTCTTACTGCTCTGTATGTGACTGAAAACTGAGTAAAAATTTGAATCACTTAACTTGCAATTCTGTTGATTTTTGTCAATCAAAAAACAATTTATCTTACCACTTAAATTTATGTTCCATTACTGACAACTCTAATATTAAGAAAAATATATCTTTTCCCTAGCAAACTTAAGTAGATGTGACTCAGAAAATCACAGAATACAGCTTCCTAAAGCTTATGTTGGTATGTGTGTAAAGAGTGAAAGATTTAACTTAGTATTTAAAATGTTGAGTAGAAGAAAAGAAAATCTGATTTACTTGTGTTTATTTGACTAAATCATTTAAAAATTTGTGAATTTTGTTCCAAAATTTACTTGTGTATGTTTCTTCCAGTGCTTTATATGTTTCACCCCATACACATTAGAGAAATCAAGGAAAAATAATTAGACCTTCCCTTTCCCCTTTTTTTCCCCTCCTCCTGACTTGAAAAACAAACTGCTTGAGAAAATTTTCCTCAAATAGAACTACTTGCTTTACGAGGACCTTCAACGTTGACATTAATGAGAGCTACTTTCCAGTTAGAGGGGAGCTGGAAGAGCTGCAATATTAAATAGCCTTCACATCTCTACTGCTTTCTAAATATATTTAATATTGTTTTTTGAATGGAAAACATTTAAAAAATGGTATAGAGAAACATCATTTGTGAAAAGTTGATCAAGAAGATCTTACCCAAGTGGTATTTAAAATCTTGAAACAATAATTTCAAAGAAAACTTTCATGTGCACATGTTATCAGATAGAGTGAAAATCAAACTGTAGGAAGTCAGTTTGGGTAAGAAGAGAAGTTGTTCATGTCTCTTCTGCCCTGAATCTTATCCTATCTCAGTACTCCTGTGATGTGATTTATGTGTGATATTTTTGTGATTATCGCATATGTGGTGTATATTTCAATATATATAACATCTTTCTTAAATCATCAATCTGCTTTTCTACCCTCCTTCTTCGCTCCTTCGCAAGCTCTCTTTGCACAAACTCCAGTGAACTGCACACAAAACTCAGTGTAATCTTTCCACTCCTTATTCTATTTTCTGCATTTGACAGTGTCAAATATTTCTTTCTGTTTGAAAAACTCTTCCACGTCACTTAACCTTTCTGAGCCTCAGCTTCTTCCTCTGTAACAAAACATGGATAATAATACATACTCTTTCTACCTCTCAGGATGGTTATCAGAATTAAAATGAAGTAATGTGAAAGTGCTTTGGAATTGAAACTGTAACATATTATTATTGTTTATGACACTCCATTTTTTTTTTGCTTTTTCTTTTAACTGTTCATTTTCCACTGTCACTGATTGTTTTCTTCCTCTAAAAAGTTCAGACTTTTCCCATTGTCTCTTTTCTTAATATATTTATTTCTTCAGTGAACTCATTCATTCATTTATCCATACATACATTAATTCCTTTTAAGAATATTTAACAGACAACTTCTATGTGGCAAGTGGTAGCCAGACTTACAATAAGCACTATTGCACTTCTGTATAAAATGACTCTAAAGTCTCTTTCTCTGCTCTTCATTTCTCAGAACATATTTCATCCTCTGTTTATGCTCATGCATGTAACAAGCATTTAGTGAGTTTCTAGTGAGTGCCAGGTACCGAAATGTATTCTGGAGGGTACAAAGATGAATGAGGCATTTCTTGAACTTAAAAATTTCACAGACTGGGGCTGGAGGCAGACCTTCAAACAAAAAGTTTGTTTTATAAAGTTTAGAATACATTTAGAGAGATATGCACAAAATAAGGATCACCTCGTCAGATTGCCCTAAGACTGATTGCCTTTCAAGTTTGCTATTATTGGAAATGGTACAATAGTTCTCTTCTCACTAAAGTTCAAAAATGATATCCCAGATTCAGATATCTAATTCCAATTTTGCTTTTCATTAAAGTCACCAGTGTTACCCTATACAAGAGGATGAAACTCCTTCTGACTGGCTGAGAACTTCAGCAAATGATTTTATGTACTATGTGCCTAGCTTTACTTTCCAGTATTCCCTATTGAACTGTTCCTCCTAGTATCTAGTACAGGGTGGATTCCATAGTGGTTAATTTGGAAAGTCCTTGGTGAATGTATTATGTAAATATATGCTGAAGAATTAAAGGAATGAAATAAACTTGACAGTACAGTGATAATTTATTCTCTCCACATTATCTGATTACAATAATATTTTAAGTGAAAATAATGAAATGAAATTGTAGTGTCTCAATTAAATCAATAATAGGTGTTGGTAAAGGTAAACTAAATTGGGAAATTTGAAGGAAATTATTTGTCTAATTTTTCTTATATACAACATCAGTTTGTAAGTCCCTTAATTTCTGTGTTTCACAATGGAAAATGTAAAATAGCTTTAGTATTAAGCACCCAATGTATCTCTAATATTTATTTCATGTCATAAAAATAGTAACTGCCTCAATAGCTTATGGAAAAGAAAAATGTATCAAATTTATAAAACAAATTTGTATAATATCCTTAGATTACAGATGCTAATTATTTCATTCTTTCCAAGGCTTATGACAATTATAAGTAATCATCATTATTTTACTTAATTCTGTTTTATTTCTCTCTCTCTCTCTTTTTTTTTTTGTTTTTTTGGATTATAGCAGTGAGTAGAAAATAAGCACAAAAGACTACACATTCCACATCCCTGTGCATGAAATTTATGTGTGCTTATTATAAGCACAATTTAATTGAATCCTTCATTAACTACTATTACAAATTCTAAAGGTAGTTTGGTGTCCAATTTCTAATTTGATTGGGATGATAAATTCTTAGCCTTATTTAATATCTTTCCTATGAAAAACTCAAGGTGGTTCCACCTTTTCAAAATCCTCATCCATTTCCTCTAAGAATGTGAGATCCCAAATCATATTTAATTTGAGTTTTAGTATTAAAGTCTGATTTTAAAGGCTGTCAGTAAATTAAGCACAGGCTACCTCTAAGTAGCATTTCTACTCCACAAATATTGCTCTTCACTGGAAATTTTAAAACATGTATTTATTTATTGTAAAAGCATATGTTTCATAATGTAAGAAGTCTTTTCTTCTGTTAAACACCAACATCAGTGTTTGGAGTTGAATTTTCCCTCTTTTTGTTAGGACAGTGTCAAGTTTAAGATACTTTTTTCCTTATTTTATTCCCTTTTCTTTCTGCTTTAAACCAAACTACCAGTTATGAAAAAAATGTACAAATCTCTACTGTTAGTTTGGAATTGATAAGGAGAATCTGTTACCATTTTTACTGACCTCACAGTTTCATTTTTTCAGGGGAGATGATAACATATGTCCTTGTTTGCACATTCCTAGGAGGTATAGATGATATTTTGTCTGCTTTTCGACAACTGAAGGAAGGCGCTTGCAACTATGCCATGACCTCGGTGCCTCTTTCACACACTGCACCAAGTCATCCTCTCATTCCTTTGAAATATCTACTTTGAAAAGACCCATATGCTTTGATGTTTCAGAACCTGTCACAATTTATTTTCGAGTTAGATTGTAAACCCCCAAAGGACAGAGAATGTATCTTTACAGTATATTGTAATCCCAATAATAGCCATGATAGGTGCTTAGATTATATTTGTGTGTTTGATTTGACTTGATCCTTGTTAAAATTTTACTTTATTTGTTGTTGCTCAGTCACTTGTGACTCTGTTGTGTCCAACTCTTTGCAATCTCATGGGCTGCCGCATGCCCAGCTCCTCTGTCCTTCACTGTCTCCTAGAGTTTGCTCAGTTTCATGTCCATTGAGTCGGTGATGCTATCTAACCACTTCATTCTCTGCCACGCTCTTCTCCTTTTGCCTTCAATCTTTCCCAGCCTCAGAGTCTTTTCCAGTTTCATTATACCTAGTTGTTATATTTTTTCCTGCTGTGGGGTTTATTTTTCTTAGAAAACATAAGTGTTAGAAAAGTAATTCTGTTTTTTCTTCGCTATTGATTTTTCCCTTGTTTTGGCATAAACTGTTGAATTCTTTATAATCCAATAAATATGACACTAATTAGAGTCCGTCTGGTGTAGCAGCTTAGAGCAGGGGCTCTGGAGCCAGGCTGCCCAGCTGGAAATCTGGCTCCCTTAGTCTCTTTGTACTTCATGGTCTTGATCTTTTAAGAAGGAAAAGTATAGTATCTACCTTCTGGTGTTAAGAATAGATAAATTAATAATATATGTAAGGCACTTAGATACATGTCTAGCACATAGTGAGCATCTCTTACATTGTAGATGTTACTATCCTTGTGTAACAAAATCACACTTTGATAATTAAATTGAGTTATAGTTGAGTTATAGTACACCCTTATGATGGTATGAATCTTATCTAGGAATAAAAGCATTGAGAATTAGGACTTCATCTGGGGCCTTGCAGGCTCTGTCCACATTTCTTTGTAAGTGAGTAAAACAAATGCCCTTACAAATTATGAATTTTTAAATGAGAAAATGTTTTCTTTATTTCATTATTTTTACTTTGCAGAAAAAAATTACACAGTTTGTAACTGTATCATATGTTTTCAAAATGTTTTATTATCAATTCTGATGATTTTTATACCATTGAGAGGAATTTTCTTTCAACAAATTTTAGTAGGTAGAAATCTGTATTTTGGGTTTTCCATAAATCAGATATTTAAAGAGCAGAGGATATGTTTAAAGTCTTTGTTTTCTCCTCTTGAACATTCAAGGTAAAGTCTGGGGCAAATTTTTGTTTTGTATGATTGCTCATTTTTATGTGAAAAAGGAAAGAGAGAAGCACTGTTGATGCTGCTAAACTGGAGCCTTTAAGCACTCAAAAATTATGGAATTAGATAATTGAGATTAAAAACCTTTGTTTTCAGAAAAAGATAGGATGAATGGCGGCAGTAATACCCACTCAGGAAAACGCTGCACAGCCGGCTCAAGCTTGCAAGTGACGAGGTGACTGAGCTCTCCGGCATAGCATGAGTGTGTAGTGCTTCTAGGAAAGGAGTTTGTGTACTTCACCCAGAGGCTACATTTTCTTCCTGCTCATCTCACTAGGGACAACAAGGAAATACAAAGCCCAGCACTTTCTGAACCTTTAATGCACCCCTCAGAAAACAGCTGCCTTCATAGCATTAATAGCAATTAGTTCCATAAGGAAGTGTTATTTTTTTGAGGAGGTAGGTTGTGGGGAGGGGCTGGCAGGATGGTGGGGAGGCTATAAAATGACTTACCAGCTCCTCTTATTAGAAGGCCCTCAGAAAGTGTTTTCAAAACCTCATGAAAAGTAAATAAAAGATTCTGCCAGTTGTAGCTTCAAGTATAGTTTGATTCACTTGCTGTCACTCTGAAGAAAGCAGCAGTCCATAGGTTAATTTGCCTTATTCTGGCCTCAGCCAGAGCTTGGAAAGGCTAGGTATTTAAGAAATAGTGTGCATGAATCCATGACAATGCAGATATTCAGGAATTTTTTCAAAAGGGCCCATTTCCCTCCATTATTTTAGGTGTTGGGAAAAACCTAGAAAAATATTTTAAATTGAGTAGTACATGAGTCAAGTGCCCAATAGTCATAGTTATCTGTGCTTGAAAAGACATGGCATCAGTATGTTTAATTTGCTTTTTTTCTTATTAAAATGTTATTTATATGCTACTTCGCTAATGGAAGTGGGAACACTAGGGCATTTTAATAACGCACCCTTTTTAACAAGCATGTTTCATCTTTCAAACAATAAAACAGCTCCTTCAGAAGCCACTGATGGCACTTAGAAATTCATCAAACTTTTCTTTGAATAACTGTCTACTTTTTATGGCTTTTAACTTTCAGAATTCCTTTTCTGCCTTACCAAAAATAAAGAGGAGAGGGATGGAATGAAATACCAAGTTGAGAATGTGTCATAGTTGATCAAATTTTCCCTAGTGTATACATTTTTATAAACAGAAATGTTTACAATATAGTTTCAAATTACAGATTAAGGAATATTGTACTTTAATGCTAGCTAGGAGAACTTTTTGACTGATGGCAGAAATGTTAGAGGAAGGGCCTCACTAATGATTAATATGACTAGGAATGGATAAATAGAATTGAAAAATAAAGTAGTAGGCATACATGACAATATAGCTACTAGCACTGTTGTTTTCCTTACTTACATTCACAAATGTTGTGGAAGGGACTTACTGTTTTTGTTTAGTGTCTAAGTCTTGTCTGACTCTTTTGCAACCCCACAGAGCTCCTCTGTCCATGGGATTTTCCAGGCAAGAATAATGGAGTGAGTTGCCCTTTCCTTTTCTAGGGGGTCTTCTCAAGCCAGAGATGGATTGCAGGCAGATTCTTTACCATTGAGCCACCAGGAAGACTGCTAGAAGGGACTTAAGAGATATACTCCAGACTCCTAATTTCACAAGTTTATCTGTTTAGCCAATAGTTTCTGATGGCCTGCTGTTCCAGACACTGAGTGTGTTCTCGGGATAAAGTGGAGAACAGGAAGATGCAAACTTGGCATCTAGGAAAGCAGTTTAACCAGGCAAGACTCACATTCATAATAAATTGTGCTGAGAGAAGTTTAGAGTCCCTGGGAAGCAGAGAGAGAACAATCTGAAGGTTCAGAGAAGCTTCCTGGAGGAAGTGGGTTGTAAATTGAAGGCTGAGTGATGTGTAGGAGTTTCCAGGTGGAATGGGGGTGGAAGGGAGAGAGCCAGGGGGAGATTATGCAACTTGCTCAGCACCACATTGTTAGATTAAGTAGTCATTTTGCAGTCATTTTTAAAAGCTATATTAAAAAAATAGCATGTTTTTAGAAAGTTATCATCCTACTTATTTCATGCATGTTCTTTCTCATCATTATACATGGAGGTCTGAATATTTCATTTTTATGTCCCAAACTTTTTATTTTATGATTTCTATTATTTATTCTCTCATTATTTTTCATTCAGTGAATAACTTCTTAATACCCAAATATGTTATAGGGACTGTCCAGGCACTAAGAATACGAATATGAGTAAAAGGGAGTCTTTGCCTTTCAGGGATTCATATAGGCTAATGAGATAAACAGGCAAGTAAATAATACACGTACTGTAGCATAATGTGGTCATCTGAAGTGATATTTGTTCTGGGTTGTAGGGCTTGAGGAGGAGTCTCTCAAGCTCAAGCCTGAAAAGATGATGCTGTGAATGCGCTGCACTCAATATGTCAGCAAATTCGGAAAATTCAGCAATGGCCTCAGGACTGGAAAAGGTCAGTTTTCATTTCAATCCCAAAGAAAGACAACACCAAAGAATGTTCAAACTACCACACAATTGCACTCATCTCACATGCTAGCAAAGTAGTGCTCAAAATTCTCCAAGATAGGCTTCATCATGAACCAAGAACTTGCAGATGTTCAAGCTGGATTTAGAAAAGGCAGAGGAACCAGTGTTCAAATTCCCAACATCTGTTAGATTATAGAAAAAGCAAGAGAATTCCAGAAAAATTTCTACTTCTGCCTCATTGACTATTGACTTCTACTCATTGAGTGCTTCATTGACTATACTAAAGCCTTTGACTCTGTGAATCAAAAGAAATGGTGGAAAATTCTTCAAGAGGTGGGAATACCAGACCACCTTATCTGCCTCCTGAGAAACCTGTATGCAGGTTAAGAAGCACAAGTTAGAATTGGACATGGAACAACAGACTGGTTCTAAATTGGGAAAGGAGTACATCAAGGCTGTATATTGTCACCCTGCTTATTTAACTTATATGCAGAGTACATCATGCAAAATGGCGGGCTGGATGAAGCACAAACTGGAATCAAGATTGCTGGAAGAAATATCAATAACCTCAGATATGCTATGATACCACCCTATGGCAGAAAGCAAAGAGGAACTAAAGAGCCTCTTGATGAAAGTGAAAGAGGAGAGTAAAAAGCTGCCTTAAAACTCAACATTCAGAAAAACAAAGATCATGGCATCTAGTCCTATCACTTCATGGCAAATAGATGGGGAGACAATGGAAAGAGTGACAGACATTATTTTCTTGGGCTCCAAAATCACTGCACATGCTAACTGCAGCCGTGAAATTAAAAGATGCTTGCTCCTTGGAAGAAAAGCCATGACAAACCTAGACAGTGTATTAGAAAGTAGAGACATCACTTTGTCAACAAAGGTCCATTTAGTCAAAGCTATATTTTTTCCAGTAGTCATGTATGAATGTGAGCTTTGGGCCATAAAGAAGGTTGATCGTCAAACAATTGATGCTTTTTGAACTGTGGTGTAGGAGAAGACTCTTGAGAGTTCCTTAGACAGCAAGGGTATCAAACTAGTCAATCTTAAAGGAAATAAACCCGGAATAGTCATTGGAAGGACTGATGCTGAAGCTGAAGCTCTAATACTTTGGCCACCTGATGCAAAGAGTTGACTCATTAGAAAAGACCCTGATGCTGGGAAAGATCGAAGGCAGAAGGAGAAGGGGACAACAGAGGACGAGGTGGTTGGAGAGCATCACCGGCTCAATGGACATGAGTTTGAGCAAGCTCCAGGAGATGGTGAAGGACAGGATAGCCTGGTGTGCATCAGTCCATGGGGTTACAAAGAGTTGGAAACGACTTAGTGACTGAACAACAAGGATTTTCTCTTTTAGACGGAATATCATACTCAAGGTGCAAGCTGATAAACGACCTCAGGTGACCAGACCCTAGTGAGAAATTCTGTGTAGCTGGAGCACATGCTGCCTGTTAAAATAAGGTGGGAAGTGGATAGCGGTAAGATTGGAGGAAATTTGTCTACAGATTTAGGTGAAAATAGGAGACTTACATGCTAATCAAGGGGTTGTGAATTTTGTCCTATACACACCCAACTGATAAATGAGGAGGCTTAAATATTGGAGAGATCTTTATGTTAATGTAGCAATTCTGGTAGGTGGTGGATCTTCCTTCCCTCTGCTTGGGTTTGAACCATTTATAATATTCCTCAAATAGTTGGGAAACCATGAAGTCACACTTGAGGTGCTTCCTATCAGAAGGCAAATGTGTTTCCTGCTATTAGATGCCTGAAGTAGGTAAGTTACTCACCAGTCACAGGTGTGATCCAACAATGCAGGTTCCCTGTTGGGAAGCTGAAGCAGGAAGACTTTTAGTATTAAAGAAGGGAGGCACCCTCAACTGGGCAGCTGTCAAGCTATACTCTTGGCAAGGGTGTGCTGGTGTTCAGATGCCCAGTTGCTCTTTGTGGCCCCATGGATTGGAGTGTGCCATGCCTTCCTCTTCCTCACCATCTCCTGGAGTTTGCCCATGTTCATGTACGTTGCATTGGTGATGCCACAAATGCCTAATTTCTTCTTTCATATCTGCTAATTATAATTACTGATTTCAGCTTTTTAAAGATAGGTAAGATACAGAGTGACATCACAAGATTTATACCAATATTTGTCTCTGTACATGAAAGGAGCATCAGGAGTGTGAAATAAACATGCTTCTCCAAGGTGGCAGTGATAGTGATAAAGGTGGCCTTGGATTAAGACAGAATAGTATTGATGAAACCAGTTTAAAAACTGTCAATTTGCATGGTTACTGCTTAAGGCTTAAGTTAAGTTAAAGGACATAGTACTATTGAAGACCATTCAGAATCCAGATGTAGTTTTTACACAGACATTAATGATTTGGCCGTCTGCTTGATAGAGGTGGAATATGGAGAATCTAGCATGGGATCTGATTAGATATAGTCAGATATGTCCATATAGTGCCCGAAGAACTCATGAGTGCAGCAGATAGAACAAATAGATCTGAGGGAAGTGGTGATGGGTTTCATTTGGATTTGCTAATCCATTCAACAGCTGGAAATAGGACTACAACTAAGAAGTTTCAGATTCAAAAGAGACAGTTCAGTTCAGTTCAGTTCAGTCGCTCAGTCGTGTCGGACTCTTTGCGACCCCATGAATCGCAGCACGTCAGGCCTCCCTGTCCATCACCAACTCCAGGAGTTCATTCAGACTCACGTCCATCGAGTCAGTGATGCCATCCATCCATCTCATCCTCGGTCGTCCCCTTCTCATCCTGGCCCCAATCCCTCCCAGCATCAGAATCTTTTTCAATGAGTCAACTCTTCACATGAGGTGGCCAAAGTACTGGAGTTTCAGCTTTAGCATCATTCCTTCCAAAGAAATCCCAGGGCTGATCTCCTTCAGAATGGACTGGTAGGATCTCCATGCAGTCCAAGGGACTCTCAAGAGTCTTCTCCAACACCACAGTTCAAAAGCATCAATTCTTCAGCACTCAGCCTTCTTCACAGTCCAACTCTCACATCCATACAGGACCACAGGAAAAACCATAGCCTTGACTAGACGGACGTTAGTCGGCAAAGTAATGTCTCTGCTTTTGAATATGTTGTCTAGGTTGGTCATAACTTTTCTTCCAAGGAATAAGCATCTTTTAATTTCATGTCTGCAGTCACCATCTGCAGTGATTTTGGAGCCCAGAAAAATAATGGAGCCCCATCTATTTCCCATGGAGTGATGGGACCGAATGCCATGATCTTAGTCGGCAAAGTAAGCCGACTTACTCCTTTAGTGATCTATTTCCCATGGAGTGATGGGACCGAATGCCATGATCTTCATTTTCTGAATGTTGAGCTTTAAGCCAACTTTTTCACTCTCCTCTTTTACTTTCATCAAGAGGCTTTTTAGCTCCTCTTTAATTTCTGCCATAAGGGTGGTGTCATCTGTGGTTATTGAGATTTCTCCCAGCAATCTTCATTCCAGCTTCTGTTTCTTCCAGTCCAGCATTTCTCATGATGTACTCTGCATAGAAGTTAAATAAGCAGGGTGACAATATACAGCCTTGATGTACTTCTTTTCCTATTTGGAACCAGTCTGTTGTTTCATGTCTAGTTCTAACTGTTGCTTCCTGACCTGCATACAGATGTCTCAAGAGGCAGGTCTGGTGGTCTGGTATTCCCATCTCTCTCAGAATTTCCCTCAGTTTATTGTGATCCACACAGTCAAAGGCTTTGGCATAGTCAATAAAGCAGAAATAGGTGTTTTTCTGGAACTCTCTCTTGCTTTTTCCATGATCCAGCAGATACTGGCAATTTGATCTCTGGTTCCTCTGCCTTCTCTAAAACCAGTTTGAACATCAGGAAGTTCATGTATTGCTGAAGCCTGGCTTGGAGAATTTTGAGCATTACTTTACTAGCATGTGAGATGAGTGCAATAGTGCGGTAGTTTGAGCATTGCCTTTCTTTGGGATTGGAATGAAAACTGACCTTTTCCAGTCCTGTGGCCACTGCTGAGTTTTCCAAATTTGCTGGCATATTGAGTGCAGCACTTTCACAGCATCATCTTTCAGGACTTGAAATAGCTCAACTGGAATTCCATCACCTCCACTAGCTTTGTTTGTAGTGATGCTTTCTAAGGCCCACTTGACTTCACATTCCAGGATGTCTGGCTCTAGGTGAGTGATCACACCATCGTGATTATCTGGGTCGTGAAGATCTTTTTTGTACAGTTCTTCTGTGTATTCTTGCCACCTCTTCCTAATATCTTCTGCTTCTGTTAGATCCATATCATTTCAGTAGGTATCATTATATATCATTTATCTTTTCACTGTCATAACCTAGTGTCTAGAATAGTGGTTATTCATTGGTTGAATTAATGAATAAAGACTATTATAACGTATAGTTTAGATGACAGTTTCTTAAAAGTATGAATAAAGAGGACATGTGGCATTTCTTCTGGCAATCAAGAAGAATCTATCATATTGTGAACAGGAAAATTATGCTGATCTTTAGATGGTAAATATTTTAGGAGGACATGGGCATCAAGACAGTTTTAGTCTGTGATTCTGCACCTCCCCCAGTTTTACTAATGCATGTCGTTCCTGATGCTACCTGTCCATTATCCTGAGAAATAAAACATTGTTATATCCTTTGTATTGTTGGCCCAGTGATGGAATGAATCCTTTTTTAGTCCCTGTACATTGTCTTGCTTTTAGCCCCGTTTTAGAAGAGTAGCATTCTCAGAAAACCAATAGTAAAACTGTACATATTTTCTTAAAAGTTGCCCTAATTATCAGATTTTTTTCTCACTGAAAAATTTATTATCTTTTTATTATAGAATATACTGTGCAGAGTGAGGATAAAGTGGTAAAATTTAAAGCAAGTACTGGCATTTCTGCAGAATAACCATCCAAAATAATGGAATCTTTGCACAGTTTTTCTTTGGAATTACTGTAAAGGGGTGGAGGTGATGAGGAAGGAGGTCAAACTGATAACAGTGTTGAAAGTGATTTGGAATCAACATCACATCACTTACAACTGCCTTAGACATCCATTTGAAGCATAACATGATATTTCTGTAATTATTTTACTTCCCTCTAATAACTGCATAGGAATAGGTTTGTTTCCCCAGTGAATAGCTCTGTTCAGAGCCTTCCCTTATCTTTATTTTCCAGGTTTCACTAGTGGTTGATATCATATGCATTCTTACAGGGAGACAGTGGATAAATCAGTACTTTTCCATCAAATCAAAGATTACATGCAAGAAGTAGAGCAGTGGCATGTAACAAGTTTTGCTGGGAAAAGAAGGTAGAAAATGGAAAAATAACATAATTTTTCAGAGAACAGAAATCTTCAAATGTAGGAAAATGGTATTCAGCATACAGTAACTGTAATACATGTCAAGAGCTTTATTGACATAGCCTATTATATTTGTCTTTTAAATACTAGTTAGTCATGGTACACTAAAAGTTTATTCTGAAACCTGATATTCTTGTGAAGTGTTAAATTATAGTAAGCTGCCATGATGTAAAATCAAGATACAAAATTTAGTCAAATTATAAATTTAGTAATGATATAGATTTTATCCTAATGCTCTTAGTAGTATATATTTCATATTACAGATTATTGTTAATTACTTTGCATCTGTGTTCTTGGCTGAAAGCACAAAATAAAAATAACAATATACCTATTTTAGACAGATAAATTAGATATTGACCTATAAGTTGTAATTTTATGAGTTAGGAAATTACATTGAATCATATTTAATATGTGCTGACTCGCTTCAATCGTGTCCGACTCTTTGCAGCCCAGTGAACTGCAGCCAGCCAGGCTCCTCTCTCCATGGGTTTCTCCAGGCAAGAATACTGGAGTGGGAGTGGGCAGGAATACTGGAGTGGGTTTCAGGTGATCTTCCTGACCCAGGGTTTGAACCCATGTCTTTTGAGTCTCATGAAATGCAGATGGATTATTTACCAAATAGCTGCTGGGGAAGCATATTTAATATATAGCCCCCAAATATGGAAGCTACCTAATGCAAGTATAATATGTTCATATAATTTATTAGATTTCCCCAACATGCTGGTATTGCTGGAGTAGAAAGCCAGCTCGTATTTGAACATGTATTCAGAGGTCTCACTCAAGCTTTGTATGTTCTAATGCTATCTCATGCTCACCTTGTTTCCATTCCAACCATTCTTATAATATTTTGTAATTATGAAGCTCTTTAAAATGTTTTCAAGGAACCTTCAATTACATGACCACTTTTTCCATACAAGTGCACGAAAGAGTACTAAGCATATTATATTCAGCAAACATCCAATGATTTTCCAAGTCCTCCGAAAAGCATAGTGATGATTCACTTGGTTTAATATGGCTCAGTGTTTGGAACACTGATGCCAAATGAGCTACCAGATCATCAGTATCATTGCATTACTCTCATGCTTTAGAATCTAAAGTTATTCTCCCCTGATGGTGGGATTGAAACCAAATGCTTCTGTTTAATTCTGACACCCTTCTAGTCTGCCCTCCTACATACTTGTGGGACTTTATTTCCTATGCTTTCATTCTTGCTTTATTAGATTCTGTGTTAAGTTCTCCTGAGTTCACAAAAAGTGAATACATTGACCCTGTCTACAGGAGCTTGCAGTCTAAAAGAGAGGGAAAATGCACATTAAAATGCCATTAGGTAGACTCAAGGAGAAATAGATACACTGTTATATCCTGCATAACACACAGGATGGAGAGATGACTTCCAGCTGTAATCATCAAAGAAGGTTTTACGGAGGCAGGGGTATTTGTAATAGAGATGGGAACTGGGTTGGAATTAAGAGACTAGAGACAAGGGGAAAACACATTTTGTCAGAGTGAACAGGGTGGATAATACAAGAGGTAATTCCTTTGGCTAGATCATAAGGCATCCAACAAGAAAAAGTAAAGGTGGAGAAATATATCATTGCTCATTCACAAAATGTTTTAGTGTAAGACTAAAGTATTTGAATTTTATTCTAAAGTTGGTGGGTGCCTGAAATCTAAGGGGCCATGTCGAGGAAACATGTTCCCCTCACCACATATAATTAATTGGCTCCTGGTCTTCTCTTGTTTCAATCCATACACTTTATATATTCTAATTATGTTGACAGTAGGACTGCAGGATAATTTATTCATATTTTAATCCAAAGTACCCAGCAGTCTCAAGGGATCACTGAATGAATGGATAAATGGATGAATGAAGAGATGGATAAATGTTGGGATGAACAGAATGAAATGATTGCTATTTTCTAAATGCCCCTACAGAAAATTCAAGGTAAAGACAAGAGCATTTGAAAGTAATGTTTATGTAAAGTGTCACATGAAGACAAGCAGTCCTCCTTCTGCTGAGGCAATGGTTAGATGCTGGACACTGTCACTTGCATAGAAACTAGTAACCTTCTCACTGGTCACCCTGCGTTTACTCTTTCTTCCTTATAATCCTATCAAAATCAGCTTTATAAACAGAAATTACATCATTTCATCCCCCTGTTCCAAACCTTCCAGTGATTTCCTAGTTTCTTTAGAATGAAATACATAAATCAATTCTATTTTGTTCTACTTTATTTAGAATAAAATCCTTCCCAGCTTCTGAAGCCCTCTTCGATCAGCCTCTGCCTGTCTCTCGGCCTCCTCTCTTCTTGCTTGCTTCCTTCTACCCACATAAAGTCTCCCTTCAGCTCTCCAAATGCATCAACTTCAGTTCATTCTAACTCCTCTGTAAGGGTTCCCTCTGCCTGGAATGATCTGCCTCAAGGTCCTCACATGCCATCCCTGTCTTATCCTTTATGTATTAGCTCAGATGGCATCTCATCAAAGAATCGTCCGTGCCCCTCCATCCCCACCGTGCTCTACAGCACCTCTTCTGCTTCTCAGACCCCTCACCACATAACACTCTCATTCATGTCATTCTCTTCATAGCCATTTTCACCATCATTTGGTTCACTTATTTACTTTTATATATTTTATCTTCTACCAACTGAAATGTACATCATAGAAGGACATGCCCCTTATCTGTGCTTTACTACAGTGCCTACAGCTGGATTTACTACACAGTAGACAATAAATAAATAAATAAATTTGCTAATAGAATGAATGAATGCAAACTACTGCCTTAATTTTTTTCCCTGTGCAATCATTATTAAACTCCCAGAAGAATATCCTGTATGCATTGCCTTGCTGTCTTTGCCAGACCTTTTCTCCTTAACCCCTTTTATTCTGATTTTTGCCTTCATCATTTATCTACAAATGTCCTCTTTTTACTGCTCATTGACCTCCAGATCCTCAAATCTAGTTATCTACCTTACATTTCTCTTGTATTTGACATTTCTTAAAATTACCACCTCTTGGCTCGTGTGGCAAAGAAATACCTTGATCTTCATGAAACTCTGATGATTCCTCTTCTGGCTTTAGCTCAGGTAGTGACTGCTACCACTTTAAAAATAAATGGTTCATTCTATTTTTACTCAGACTTGTGCTCTTTCTCTAAGAACTTCTTCCATCCTATGACTATATCTAATCTTAAGTTGTAGGGCCCTCTCCTAAGGTTTAGTTGTTTATCTCCAAATGCCCATAAACTCCAGGTATTCCCACTTAGAACAGCGATAGTGGCTTGTAGTTAGGTTCAAATTATGAGATAGTAATCTGTGTAACTTAGTCTCAGTTTCCTCAACTATAAAATTAAAATAATACCTCTTCTGTGAAAATACAAAGAGATAACATGACTTGACTCGTCCAGAACCAGCTACATGTTCATGGGGCCACTCAAGTTGTTTGTCATTATTATCATCACAAATTCTACTTAATATATAGCCTTTGTCAGTACCAAAGATATTTATTGACTACATAGTAATACAATCAATACTCTATATAGAACCTATATTTTTGACTTTTGCATTTATTTACATGCTAAAATTGTTTAAAATAAATTCTATTGTATGTTTTAAATTTGCACTGAAATCTGCCTGCAGCCGATTGACAAGGAAAAAAAGTCATAAGATGGATATCAAAAAATAACATTAATGAGCTGCTAAAGCTAAAATTACAGGAACTTATGAAATTGGTTAAACATAAAAACCATTAAACTGTTTACTGAAGCTTCACAGATATACTGCAGCTAATGAGCATTTCTGCTATTTAAATAAGCCCAAATTGAACACACATTACATGGATACATAATTAGTCATGGCAGTCAAACACACAGACTTACTTTTAAAGCTCTATTTAGGGAATCTTTTCCATTTGATTTATTTTGTTAATTAAAATATTTTTCAGTATTCACTTATATTTTAATAATATTGTTTTCACAAGTAGTATAATTTACTTCTGGCTTTCTATTTGTTTTTATTTATGCTTTAAATGCAGCAAATGAGGATTTTATATTAAACATTTTTAACCCCTTTCTGTAATTATTTCTAACACTTGATGATATCACTCAACATTTTAAAATGTTCTTTCACGGAGAAGTTATATAAAATATTTCAGCAGCCTTTCCACTTTTTTTCACTGTGTCCTAATTATCAAGAGGTATTAAGCACCCAAATGTGCATAGAATTATGATGATTATAGTCCAAATCAGATTAAAGGATGGTCTATTCCTTCAAGGAGTTTGTAGTCTTAAGTAGATGGTATCATTGAATATAAATAAGCAAATCAAAGTGTAGCATTTGGGAATCCAACAGAGAATTTGAAAACAATCCCCATATATTTTCTTCAAGGACACTGACCTCCTTGAGAGATCTCTTCCAGAGAAAATGAAATCAAATCTTCAAGGAGTTTAGTGTTTTAAATAGATGGAATTATTGCAGAGAAATAAGCAAATCAAGGTGAAGTGCTTAGGCAATTTTAATTCTGAATTGATTAGTTGGTCAGTTTAGGAAATGAGAAGGAGACTCCCTGTAGAATACAAGTAAAACAGAAGGAGTTGCTACCGGCTATTATTGACATCTATCTTTTGTATTTAACTTGGGGAGCCTAAGCTTGTTCTGGGCAAGGAGGGAACGAAAATTAAATCTGTACTTTACATTGTCTGAGTTCTACAAGCACATCCAAATGAACATTTTTTTTTAATATAGCAGTGGATAATTCAAATAGTTAAATCAATCAAAAGGTATTAGCCAGATGCCGATTCTACTCGTCAGCGTAATTGTCACATAGAGACTTTCTTTGTTGCTGTTTAGTTGGTTGCTAAGTCCTGTCCAACTCTTTGAGACCCCACGAACTGTAACCTGCCAGGCTCCTCTGTACATGGGATTTTCCAGGCAAGAATACTGTAGTGGGTTGCCATTTCCTTCTGCAGAGGATCTTCCCAATGCAGAGATCAAACATGTATCTCCTGCTTAGCAGGCAGATTCCTTACCACTGAGCCACTTGAGAAGCCCAGAGACTTTCTTTAGAAGCTTTATTTTTAAAGGGAAATATTTGGGCTTCTTCTTTACAATGAACTGACTCTTAAATTGTGGAAATAAGACCTACAAGAAAAATAATCACTGTCTCTTCAACTCCAACCTGCTTCATTTTAGTTATTCCCATTGTTCCCAGTAGAGAGACTGTTTTTGGCCTATCCCTGGCTTTTTTTTTTTTTTTCCCTCACACCAAGGGTCAGTGGCAAAAAGAGCTTGGAAGTGAGAAATAACTGGTTTCATAGGAGCTGGTCTTGGACAGGCAAGCCTGGCATGCTGCAGTACATGGGGTCACAAAGAGTCGGACACGACTAAGTGACTAAACTGATATACTGACTTTGCCATCTCTTAGCTGTATTTAGGATGGTATTAATAATATCTGTCTTAAAGAATTGTGTTGTGGTATAAATGAGATTACTGTATGGAAATATCCAGAATCATGTCTGCCGTACACAAGGGATCAATAAATGCTAATTGCTTTTCTTAACATTCTACATTAGGTGAGGATGATGTGAACGAGATGTAGGAAGTAACTAGGAGAGGATTTCTTTCTGTTGAGTTGTTAGAATATGGTAATTGGCCACATGATGAGATGACTGGAGAGAAAAGATTGAAAAATTACACCAAAATTAAGATCTATTTCCAGGTTTTTGCTTTTTGGGAAAGGAGAGTAGAAAAAAACAGCAGTAAAGGTTAAAATGTGATTATGGAGGCACATGGAAAAGCAGAAAGTGTGGTGTCATTGAAGCCGAGATAAGGGACTTTTATGAGGAGGAAGTGGTTATCTGTTGAGAGCTCCTGAGAAGTCAAGGAAGGCAGTGCCATGCTTAGGTTGAGACAGTTGAGGCACTGAACTGCCTTTGCATGATCTTGTGCCTAAAGACCTTCTTAAACCTTACTATTTGGGTGCCTCACCCCGCCTCACCCTCGTCCTGGTCCTGAACTGGGGTGATCACTGCAAGAGTCTCTGGATGTGGCCCTCTGGATCGTCATAGTGAAGAGAGTTTCAGTGAAGCTTCGCCGGTGGTCACAATGAGTAGGAGACATGAACAACCAAGCTTGCTAATAATCACTTGCCAAATGTGAAAGGCCCAGAGGAAGCTGTTGAACTGGGTTTTAGATGTGATGATTTAGGAGGGACAGTAGAATATCCACATTGGAATCTCTAACAGGCAGGTGGGAGTGTCAGAATAAAAAAGGGGAAGGTAGCAATTGAGGTCACTTCCAGAGAGATGAAGCTTAAAGACAGAAGATGACTATAATTTCTGACCCAGTGAAGTGTAACAGACGATGTTTGAGAGCTGGAAAGAGGAGGAGGATGAGATGAGGCGAAGCCAGATGGAGTCCATGGGCAGTTTAAAAAGAATGAGAGCCCAGATAGAGTATCATTCTGCAAATCAGAGAAAGAGATCAAAATTAACATGATTCAGCTAATGGGTGCTATAGAAAGGCAAAAGCGAGGAGGACTGAGGTCATGGAACTTGGTGACAATAAACACCATATTTTCATAAGAGGGATAAACTGAAAGGAATAATTGGGTGGTGAAAAAGGTAGGAAGTCAGTGTCAATTAAGAAATTAGATAGAAGATATAAGAATTGCAATGAGAAGAGAGACTCAGGTTAAAACCAGTTATTCAACCTAGGGCTTCCCTGATAGCTCAGTTGGTAAAGAATCCACCTGCAATGCAGGAGACCCCAGTTCGATTCCTAGGTCGGAAAGATCCACTGGAGAAGGGGTAGGCTACCCTTTCCAGTATTCTTGAGCTTCTCTTGTGGCTCAGCTGGTAAAGAGTCCGCTTGCAATATGGGAGACCTGGGTTTGATCCCTGGGCTGGGAAGATCCCTTGGAGAAGGGAAAAGCTACCCATGCCAGTACCCTGACCTGGAGAATTTCATGGACTGTATGGTTCATGGGGTCGCAAAGAGTCGGACACTACTGAGCAGCTTTTGCTTTCATTCAATGTAGGAGGTGAAAGAGGAGAATAAGAGAAAGATGATATTCTAAAAAGAACCAGAGTTACTTGAGGCCCAAAAGGGGGAGGAAGGTACAGTATCAAGGTTGACTTTTAAGGGGTTTACAGAAAGAAGTTGATGAATCTTCATTGTTCTCTTCGTTGTGTTTGGGAATGGACTGCATATTGATTCGAATACTTAGAGGAAGAGGGAGATGTGAGGACAGAGCTCATGCCTTCAGGACTTGATATTCTTAGGCATTCTGTGGTTCTGTCCCCTCCCCACCCCAGGTTATTCTATTTAAACAGCTCTGATATCCTGGCCCTGTAATTAGAATTTATTTGCTCTTGCTGATATTTTGTTTTCAGCTCTGATTTACTGAGATTATTGTCTCCGCTTGTCTTTTTGTTTCATTGTGCTTTGGTCCTATTGGCTAATAGGTTATGTACAATTAAGCAACAAGCACACAGATGAATTCATCTGTTTTCAAGATATCATTTTCTTATAAATGTTGGAATTTTTTGATTCCCTCTATTGTTTTATAGCATCTCAAATTCACTGAAGAATACTAATAATCCTTCTTCATTACAATTTCTGTTGTATTGTTTTATTGTTTATGGAGAATTAATTTATATTTATATACTAAAATATAACATCTTTGACATCTTTTTATAAATACTGAGAAATATACTTGTCATATGCTCGTGGGTTTCTCTTCTACATATATGACAGCACAGCTACATCAGTTTAATTGACCTTGGCAATCTGCATCTGCTAGTGATGTGTCCCTCAGGGAGGGTTTCTGCAATTTTAAGCTGTGGCTTATTGAAGAACTTGTGTGTCACAATACAATTAAGTCTATATAAAAAAATCATTTCATGCATAACATTAAGTTGACTAAAAGTTCCTATTTCAAAACCGTTTCTTGTTTTAAAGCTACCTCAGAGTGTCTTTGTTTTTTAAATCAGCTCATTGGAACATAGTAGTAATTAAAGCCGAAAATTAACATAAATCTTGAATGTTTGGTATGAATAAAGGATGTTTTTGTTCCTTTTAAAGACTGCATAAAATTCCAGGCACCATATCATTTAACACATTTCTCTCCCATTTGCAGAATAATATAGGCTGTGAATAAGCACATTTTGGGATTCTTTTTCAAGTTCTTTTTCTGTTCATCTATGGAGCTACCAGGGCATATGCTGCAGTCTCCAGCAAGATGCAATCTCACGAAAATCTGTGGGGAAACTGTGTATGATCATAACAGAAAATCCCACTCTACCCACCCCCATTATTTTATAAACAAGAAAGAAAATAATACAATCCTTCTATTAATATTCATTTAACACTTCACAGGAAATGACAAGCAGTTATTTGGTTTGCAAATGTAAATATACATTTTTCATCCACTTATGCTTTCACTCTTTCCAAGCCAGATAAAGGCAGAACAGAAGATATCCTTCTGAGACTTATTTTTATTGTATCCCAAGTTAGACGTATCAGCAGAGATGTAAGAGAGCTGTGAGGAGTTCATAGAAGGATGGTTATAATGACGAGGATGAAAGTCTCCCTCGTAAGAAGCAGCTAAATAAATGAACTCCTTTCTGACAAATTATGAATAAAAGCACATGTATTTTTTTCACTGAATCTTTAATTTGCATTCTAACTTAAATACTTTGGAGCTTTTAAAGTATGATTAAATGATGGAAATAACTTCTGTCTTTCAAAAGAGTCATTGAAAGTGTGAAAAGTATTACTTGGATCCACAGTCAGAATCAACAAAATTTCAGAAAATTAATGATCCCTCCTCTTTCTCTCTGTCTCTTTCTTTCTCTCTACCTCTCATGCTTAAATATCGAGTCTGTTGTGCTTATAGGGAGATGATCCTAATCATTTGCTGTTCTAGTTGTAATGAACAGTCATTCCTGTGTTAGCTGCTTAGTGCCACTGATAGAAAACATTTCTGACTCACTTAAGGGTCACTTATATTCTTACAAGCTGTCCATGTTCTACTTTTTCAATGATAATGTTTGTCTAAATGATAAAGGACAAGTTGAACTATTAGATATTAATATGAAAAGAAATGATTTTTATTTTGATTGATGTAAGCTTTGTTGTACTATTTCATAACAGCATAATCAAATGCTTGGTCTCTCAATGTGTTCTATTTATTTATTAAAATGAAGCTATGAACATTTTAAACTTGAAGGCCTCTAAAAAAGAGTAGGGGGGAATTAAATAGATGATTTTTAAAAGAGAGCTGAGATAATTTTTAATATGAGACATAAATTCTCTTTTGGAATAGAGTATCAGGAAATAATTTGGTTATTTATGAGGTTAGTTGGATGTTACAAATGATAGAATATAATTAAAACAGTTTGTAGTCAGATCTAAGACTTCAAGTTATAATTGAATCAAATATTAAGGAAAAAGAGCATAATTTAAAAAGTAAACAAGAGTATATGTAAATGTCTAGAGACAAAATAATACAAGGTGTATCTAACAGAAATACCTGTGAATAGAATTAGTGCTTTTGAATTCACAAATGCGTATTCCTAGGCTGGTTTATAGTGTTGGTGCTAAATATTTTAAGAAATGCAATAATTACTTATTAAACTTCTAATAACATCTCCTGACTATTTATTGACTGAATCAGTGATGGTACTCTAATATTAAAGTGAATCATACCATGTTCATTAAATCATAAAAAATTGTAAAACACATTACTCATGAATTTCACTGTAATTCAAGCATTTATTCGACACCTACTATTTATGATTCACTGAGCTTGAATAGATTCAGATTTTGTGAGACCTGAATCCTATATAATTTGAGGGCTTTTTATAAAAAAGAAAAAAATTGCAAATTCAAATTTAGGTCTTGAAAGAGGCCCATGCAAGTGAGGGACCCTGGAGCTTAATCTTCAATAACTTCACAGTATATATGTCTTTGACTAATAGCTGCTGTGGGAAATCAAAGATAACTAAGGCATAATCCCTGCCTTGCTCAAGCTTAAAGTGAAATCTGTGCTAACCTTCAAGAGTATTCCTATAAAAAATGAGAAAAATGTATAAAAAGGCTTTGATCTCCTAGTGAAATAGTTTCGAATGCCTCCTCATTTAAAAATCATCTTTATTTCAAATCTCTATACAGGACAAGGTTTTATCAAAGTCTTGGACAAATAAGGTCATTTCTTATACAGGAGAATTATTTTTTATCTCTTGCATATGTTTATGCTTATCTATGGGGCTTCCCTGATAGCTCAGTTGGTAGAGAATCTGCCTGCAGTGCAGGAGATCCCAGTTTGATTCCTGGGTCAGGAAGATCCCCTGGAGAAGAGATCGGCTACCCACTCCAGTATTCTTGGGCTTCCCTTGAGGCTGTACCATTCAATGATGATGTGTTAACAGTTACCATTATTATAATGAGTTGAACAGATGAGTCATGCTCACTATCAAAGTTTTGCAACTCAGATAACTGTCAACAGATGGTAGTGATGATCTGTTATGCAGTAGGGAACAAATGTTAAGGTTTCTTTCCATGTGACCTTTAAAAACATTAGAAAAATCTTCTCATAATGCCATTCTGCATTGAAAACAATTATATGAATATTAAATTTTGCTCTCACTGAAAGGTGAAATTGCATCAGAGATAAAAACAGTAGAAGATTTTTAAATAGAAACCTGAGCATGATGGCATTGACCCATCTACTATTTTATTCATCCATCCATCCATCCATCCATCCATCCATCCATTCATCTATCCATTGAATTGAGTGTCTTCCATGTTTTAAGTGATATGCTAGGCTTAGTGACACAGTGGTAAGCACCACAGCATGGATATATTCTTGTTCTCATGGAACCTACAGTCTTGTGGAGAAAGCACAATCAACAATAGTCCCTTAATGGTTTTCTAGAATTCTAATTTGTTTCAAGCAGAAAACTACAAACATGTACCAAAATTTATTTTAATATTTTTTCTATGATTGTTCAGAAAAAAAAAATTAAAATAACTTTTTTTTTTGTTTTTACACTTGGCTATTTAATTTTGAACTTAAATTGTCAATCTATTCAACAACTAACTTTTGTGCTCCAAGAACTTCTATTGTCTTCTCCCTTAGTTTACATAGTTATATTTTCTTTTCATTTATAGTACAGAATAGCTCCCTCTAGTATATCATGAGAACCTGTAGGGTTTTCCAGGTGGCGCTAGTGGTAAAGAACCCACCTGTCAATGCAGGAGACATAAGAGATGTGAGTTCAGTCCCTGGGTTGGGAAGATCACCTAGAGAAGGGCATGGCAACCCACTCCAGTATTCTTAAGAATCCCATGGACAGAGGATCCTGGTGGGCTACACTCTGGTGGCAAAGAGTTGGACATGACTAAGGTGACTTAGCACATACACAGACACACGAGAAGCTCGCTTAAAATTTATCACATGAATATCTGAAAGGAACATTTTATCCTAAACATTGGCTCAATTTTCTCCATCATATATGGTACTATCTACCTTTCTTCATTTCTTCTCTAGATCAACTTTTTACCTAACTTACTTTCTTTTATCTCTTCCTAATATCCAGATCATGTGTCTAGTCAACTTCTTTAGAAATATTTTCTTAATGGGATTCAATTTCTCCCTTTTTCTGACATGTTTAAATTCATTGGGACACAACATATTTAGCAGAAAATTTAAATCTCTTTTACAGAGAAATTTCCCCAAAGAACTAATGTTAATGTTTGCATTTGTTGATTTTTGCTGGCTAATTTTAACTGTATTCTGGATTTGTTAAATCACCTAACATTAAGTGTAAAAAACTTGATGAAAATGTATAAGATTTTTTCTTGTTTATAAGACTTTCTGCAAATGGAAGATATTGGCAATTGACTCAAATTCATAATATAACTTACACTGGTGTTACACAGGAATAAATTTGGGGTCATATAAGTAATACATTTGTGAAAATAATGGTTATGGACAAAGTTTTAGAAAATGCTTTTTATAACATTTAGAATATTTAAAGGACTCTAATCTTCCATACTTCTTAGACAAAAATACCAGATCTGAAATATTGCCTGTATCTGTACATGTGAGTTTTATTTTAAGTTGATTAAGTCAGTACACTTTGAAGGTATTGTTAACTCAGATATTTCATTAACATTCCATTTTTATGGTTCATTAAAAACAGTTTTTTGAGTCCCTAGAATCATAATTAAATAATAATTTTTCTTAATTTTCAAATTATTGTTATGTGTTGCACAAATTAGTCATTGCTTGCTTTCTTTCACTTTTTGCAGTAAAAGAAGCCTTGAGCCCTATAAAATTTAACAGATGGGATCTCCCAGAAGTAGATCCAGAAACTATGCAAACCAGTGAACCATGGGTGTTTGCAGGTGGTGATGTTGTTGGTATAGCCAACACTACAGTGGAATCCGTGAATGATGGAAAGCAAGCCTCTTGGTACATTCACAGATATATACAGGTAGGCGTTTACCATCAAATTCAGTTCATTTTTTTTCAGTGGATTAGTACTTCATTTATCTTTGCTTCTTGTTCGTATGAGCATTTCTATAAGGTGTATAGTAACTATATCTGTGATATATGTCACATATATATTTTCTTGGATAAAAGTTTTTAAATGTGGACTGGATAGCAGACCTGTTTAGGTGATTGAAAATTCATTGTGCGTTTCTACCAGTGAAATACTATGAAGTTATTTATCCTCTGTGTTTAAAGGAGTCATCAATGTTTTAGGACATAGATAATATATTTATCAAATCTGGATGATATACAGTATGAAATAAAATCTATATTCCTAAAGATTTATCAATCCAGAAAATTATATTGTCTGTCCATTTGAACAGGTGAACTCCTATTTACTTCCTAAATTATATGCACCTAATTGAAAAGAAAACAAGTATTTTATCAATATACATTCTAATATTTTTCACTATTGAGTTTTGTGATACGTAAGCAGAACATAAAAATGATAAAATGTAAAATAACTACTCTGCTACAGTAACTTTGTAGTCTAGGGGATAAAAAGCCATAGCTACTAGGTTTCAGTTGTCTTCCTTTTTGATGAAATGCTCTATTCTCTTGCTCTATGTTTTAACTAAATGTAGACACAGTGACCTAATTTACATAAAATGTATCTGGAAAAGTTTGTTTTTGTAAGTAAAATTCTTATTTTTCTTTGCTATTCAGGAAAAACTCTAAATTCAAAATATAATTCCTGCCTGCCTCCTTTTGGTATTTTTGGTTTCTTATATTTTCTTTCTAACAGGATTTACTTTGTCTTTAATGTTTCCTTGAATGTTTTTCTTCCTCTTTGTCCTGACTATTTAGTCTGTTCTGATTGTTCTCCTACTCTTTCTGTAATTCATCCGTGACTACTTACTTCCTAAGTAGGGCTTGGACTTGGTACTGATTACATCATATTTTTATGTTTAGTTAACTTACTTGCACCTCCCTTGTGGCTCAGCTGGTAAAACAATCCACCTGCAATGTGGGAGACCTGGGTTCCATTCTTGGGTTGGGAAGATCCCCCAGAGAAGGGAGCGGCCACCTATTCCTGTACGCTGGCCTGGAGAACTCCATCGACTGTACAGTCCATGGGATCACAAAGAGCTGGACATGACTGAGCGACTGTCACTTTCACTGTCACCTCACTTTGGCGTCTCTGAGTAATGGAGCTTGAGATACCAGGATGTGGACTAGAGTGTGGTGTCCCAGAAATATAAAGGTCTAGTTATGGTTGTATGGAGAGGGCAATGGCACCCCATTCCTGTACTCTTGCCTGTAAAATCCCATGGACGGAGGAGCCTGGTAGGCTGCAGTCCATGGGGTCGGGAAGAATCAGACATGACTGAGCGACTTCACTTTCACTTTTCACTTTCATGCATTGGAGAAGGAAATGGCAACCCACTCCAGTGTTCTTGCCTGGAGAATCCCAGGGACAGGGGAGCCTGGTGGTCTGCCGTCTATCGGGTCGCACATAGTTGGACACGACTGAAGCAACGCAGCAGCAGCAGCAGCAGCAGCAGCAGCAGCAGCAGTTACGGTTGTAAACCCTACTGGCTGTGCACTGAGACAAAAGTGTGATTTAGGAAGCAGTGTTTTTGCATGCATGCATGCTAAGTCACTTCAGTCATGTCTGACTCTTTGAGATCTTATGGACTATAGCCTGCCAGGTTCCTCTGTCTATGTGATTCTCTAGGCAGGAATACTGGCGTGAATTGCCATGCTTTCCTCCAGGCGATCTTCCCAACCCAGGGGTAGGACCTGTGTTTCTTATGTCTCCGGCATTGCTGGCAGATTCTTTACACTGAGCCACTGGGGAAGCTGTTCAGTGTTTGGGGAGATGCATTGGTGGTGGTTTCAACTGCAGGCTTTGCAGCATCTGCAGTTTGGAGTGTCCCCACGACCTCAGAAACACAGCAGGAGCAGTTCATGACAACTACCGAGGATGGACTCTTGCTTTGGCTCTTTTTGCTTTTTCTGTCCTCAAACCTATCACCCTTTTTTGTATTTCCTCATTCTTCTCTTCTTAGATTCATAGTATTCTCCCAGGGCACCCACGTGCTCGACTTCCTACTGTGTATCTCCAGTAGGAAATTCTGTCGGTCTCACTGGCTGCTAAACATCTTCACTTGTCTAAACTACATTTCAAATTCACTACTCCACTTGTATATATATTTTACCTACACTTCAAACTCACTGCTTTTAAAACCAAGCACAACCTCCTAAACTTGTTTTACTTCCCGTATTTAAAATTTCTGATTCCTAGAGTCAAATCCTCTACATCAGTGGTCCTCAAACTCTGGATTCAGTTCAGATCAGTCACTCAGTCATATCTGACTCTTCGCGACCCAATAGACTGCAGCATGCCTGCTTTCCCTGTCCATCACCAAGTCCCAGAGCATGCTCAAACTCACATCCGTTGAGTCAGTGATGCCATACAACCATCTCATCTTCTGTTGTCTCCTTCTTCTCCTGCCTTCAATCTTTCCCAGCATTAGGGTCTTTCCCATTGAGTCAGTTCTCCTCATCAGGTAGCAAAAGTATTGGAGTTCCAGCTTCAGTGTCAGTCCATATTCAGGACTGATTTCCTTTAGGCTTGACTTGTTGGATCTCCTTGCTGCCCATGGGACTCTCAAGAGTCTTCTCCAACAGCACAGTTCAAAAGCATCAATTCTTAGAAGCTCAGCTTTCTTAATGGTTCAACTCTCATATCAATATATGATTACTGGGAAAAACATAGCTTTGACTATACAGACCTTTGTCAGTAAAGTAGTGTCTCTGCTTTTTAATATCCTATCTAGGTTTGCCATAGCTTTTCTTCCAAGGAGCATGCATCTTTAAATTTCATGGCTGTAGTCACCATCTATAGTGATTTTGGAGCCCAAGAAAATAAAGTCTGTCACTGTCTCCATTGTTTCCCCATGAAACACGGGGAAACATTTGCCATGGATTGGCAGATGTAAGTGATGGGACCGGATGCCATCATTTTAGTTTTTTTAATGTTGGGTTTTAAACCAGCATTTTCACTCTCCTCTTTCACTTTCATCTAGAGGCTCTTTAGTTCTTCTGGGCTTTCTGCCATTTTCTTTCACTTTTTGACAGAAAGCAAAGAAACTCTGGATTCCTCAGGCTAATAAAACTTTCAAAGTCAATTTGGAAACCAAAATATGGTCAATGGCTTCTTATTTTGCTGAATAACGGCATTAAAATAGACATCCAAACACATGAAATTATAATATTTACTTTCATTTATTAATAGGCTACTTCATGAGAAAAGTAGGAAATAGCATAGTCTCAGGATAGAGTTATTTCTTAAGAATACATAGTTGAAAGAGTTACACTAGTGTGCTTATACATATATTTTTTTCTCATAAAACAGCACAATTGTGTACACTCTTTTTTATGAGCTACTTGTTTAAATTTTCTTTTCTTCCCTCTCTCATATAGACCTGGTCAATTCGATCCCTATAAAGACTTTCATAAACTTATTTTAATTTCCTTATTTTTTATGTGAAATACAATTTTTGGTTGACCAGACATGTCACTGACTAGTCTGTTAGCTCCTTGAAGAAATGAGAGTGGACTCAGGAGAAAAGGCTTTTGTGCTAGGCCAGCCAAAAACCTATTGAAGATGTGAATTCAGTTTGCAGAAGTGAAAATGATGGGAAGGCAGCAATGCTAAAGAGATTTGAAAAGGTAAAATTGAACGCAGGCAAGTGGAGAACGGTTTGTGTTATTGTTTTCTATATATTTAAATCCATTTATAGCTTTGAAGATAAAGACATAGGAAATATTTACTATACTTTATGGAGGTGGTGGTTTTGTGGTTCTTCACAATTTTCATTATATCTTAAGAGTATTTTTAAATTCATTGTTATCTTTCTACTTCCCTAAATCTGATAAATGTGAACTGATAGAAATGAGCAGTCATTTTACTTAGTTTCCACTTACTCATAAAAGATATAGACTCTTAAGTATGATGAAAAAAATGCATATGATATATATATATATATATGTATATGATTTCTAGGGATGATAGTTTTTAATATGTGAGAATTAAAAATTAGTGACCAGTAAGCATTTTGGATTTGACTGTAGGATTCAGATCAGTCAAACAAAGTATTGACTGGCACTTTAAAACAGAGTTAAAATGGAAGGTAGGTAAAATCTCTCTCAGGTAAAGTTAACACTTCCACCTTTCTGCGAGGGTGCTAGATACAAAGTGCTAAGCAATTATGAGACTAAAAAGGAATATACAGACGAAGTAGGATTTTTCTTTCTGTACTGTCAGTATCTTAGTTCTGGCCTCTGTGACCTCTTAAAATTGTCTCCAATTTCCTCCTGTCAAATTCAAGGCCCCTGTTCTGAAGCCAGAGTTTTCTTTCTAGAATACAAGTTCTTCTTTTAAAACCCTTCAGAGGTTCCTCTTTGTATTCAAGTGAAGTATACTCCTCTTTGTGTGTTCAATCACTCAGTAATGTCAGGTTCTTTGTGGACCCCATGGACTGTAGCCCACCAGGTTCCTTTGTCCATAGGATTTCCCAGGGAAGAATACTGGAGTGGGTTGCCATCCCCTCCTCCCGGGGATCTTCCCAATCCAGGGATCAAACTCATGTCTTCTGTGTCTCTCAAATTAGCCAGTGGGTTCTTTACCACTGAGCCACCTGGGAAGCCCATACTCCCCTTTATACTCCTTAGCTCGTGAAGCCAATTTGAATTTCCCCTAACACATCAAGATTTCTCCTACATCTGGTCCTTTCCCAACTCCAGTCATTTCACAAGTCTGCATCCCTCTCGCCCTTCAGGTTTTGCCTTCTCCTCCTCTTCCAGGAATACATTCCTCCTGGTGTGTTCTTTAGCATCCTGTTTTTCCCCGATTGGTCTTCTTACTGGTCTGATACTGCACTAGCCAGTGGTGTGCTGTTTACTAATATATCCTCAAAATAAAAAATATATTTATTTATTAAATAGAAAAAATATATAGTGATAATTGATTTTAAAGGAATTTAAAGAAGAGTTAAGAGAACTAAAAATTTGTTATATAATTAATTAGCACTGTAGTGTTTTCTTATGAATGTAAGAACTGTAGTATTCATTTAGAAAACTTTTTATAATACCTGAAATATATTTATGAATGAAAGCTTATAATACCTTGTCTTATATTATGCTTTGTTTAGGGAAAAATGTAACACTGGATAATGGGTTTTTAAAAAAAGATTGTGCATGGATGTTATAGTCTTATTTCATGCATGCAGTCATTGCAATTGGATAGACTTTCTTTGTAATATATTTTTTAGATAAATGTGGTTATTAAAGACACCCAAGTTGAGATTTCAGTATTCTCATAGTTATCTGACTGTAGCCTACCAGGTTTCTCCATCCATGGGATTCCCCAGGCAAGAATACTTGGAGTGGGTTACCATTTCCTTCTCCAGGGGATCTTCCCGACCCAGGGATCGAACCTGAGTCTTCTCCATTGGAGGCAGACACTTTAACCTCTGAGCCACCAGGGAAGCCCTTGAAGTGATCTTTACTTATATTTTATTAGTTAATTTAATCAATTACCACTTATTGAGTACCAGCTCTTGGTCCAACTCTTGACTTTGGGAGGGTACCAAAGTGAATAAATTAAAGGAAGTATAAAGAGTCATTAGATTTTTGGGTTGTGGATTGAACAGACCAGATTTCAAATCCCATTCTAGCAGTTTCAAACTGTATGACTTTGGTAAAATCACATGATTATTCCAAGACGTGGAGTTCTTAGAAGAAAATAAATGAATTATTAATGAATTAATATTAATAATTATTAATATCAATATCAAGTTATTAATGGTCATTAATAAAGGAGAAATGATAAAGTTGCTACTCTATTGGATTTCAGGGAAAAATACAGAAGAGAATTTATGGAAAGCTCTTAGTAAAATAATAAATATTTATTTGTAAATTATTAGAGATTGTTCCCTGTGAACAATTAAAATGGTATCAAGAAAAGTTATAAAATTGGAGATTTGAATAGAATGTGAAAGTATAGTATTTTAATAGATGAAGAGTGAAAGAGACTATTTCAGATAATGATAAGAGTATTTTATCTAATAATTCACTTATTTATCCATTTACATCAATCTGTCTCTCCATGTAGTCATTCTTGCATGGATTCATTCATTCATCCAATAAACAATATTTTTTTAAATGGTGCTTTAAGAATAGTTATGTAAACATACATGTAATACAAAATAGCAACTGCAGTAAGATTAAGTGTAAAGGCACAAGGAAGTGTGGAAGAGATGATGATTCTGTCTGGCCGTAGATATCAGGATATGGAGTCAGCAGACTTCATAAAAATCAAGATACGAGTAAAGAGGGAAGGTAAGAAAAGCTGGAAGAATATTGAGTGATTTGAATTGCTGGAACTTAAAGAACACTGCTGGATAAGATTGCATAGCTTGCTTACTGGGTAAGGGGTACCCAAACAAGGGTACCAGTTGGCTGAAATCCAGACCGAGCTGCACTCACTGAACAGTGGTACCTTTTGTTGTGCTGCTTCTATGCAGAGCAAGAGTGTCTTCCTTGGATTATCACAAAGGTGTTTTCTGCCTGCTCCGTAAACTTTGCACCTGTGCAGCAGCTTCGTTTTATTTCACCGAAAGGCTTTCTGGGCTAGTGGAGACCGTGAACATGGAGAATATATAGAAAAAATAGGAGAAAGGATCTGTTATAATACTGGGGTTAGAAAACGATGAGAATACCCAGCTTGGGAATTTAATTTGATGTATGCAATGGGGCAGAAATGTGGTAAGAATTGTTTGAATAAAAAAATGCTTATGTCAGATGTAGAATTAACAAGGAGAGGAATATTTTTCATTTTGTCAACATTTCTCCCCCCTTGTAAGTCATTATTTTAAAATATTAAACGTACTCTTCTTTGGTTGTATACTAATGTGATCCAATGTGACTTCACCTTACTTGTTTGAAATACTATGTTAGTGGAGTCCAGTATAAGTTTTCTTCTTATACTTAAGTAAGAATACTGACTAAGATAATTTTGACAATGTACCGAAAGAAAGAGTATGTAACTGAAAGAATGACTGCAGGTAAACAAAGTCTATGAAATTTAAAATTTATACTTCTACAATATATCTTTCTAATGTATTTATTTATTTAATGTGTATATGTGTATGTTTGTGTCAGTATGCATGTGTGCATGTTTGTTAACAGACAGATAGATAAAAAGTTCTGTACTAGGGAAAAAGAAAATTGACCACATTAACCCATCAGCCTTTCTTCTCTAAAGGAGCTTATGATACTGTTTGAATTTAGTTATTTTATCCATGCGAAATAATTAGAGAAAACTATGTATGGCATAATAGATAGCTAAATTTACTGCAACTAGTAAATGCTAATGTAGTCAAGTCAATATTGGCTAGACTTTGGCGAGAAGACTCCCCAAAGTAGTCCCTGATTTTTATCCTCTTTGAAACATGCCTGTTTTATTCACTTGTCAAATGTTGAAATAACGACAGCTAATTCTTTAGTATCTGGGCTTCCCAGGTGGTGCCACTGGTGAAGAACCTGACTGTCAGTGCAGAAGACATAAGATATGGGGATTTGATCCCCGGGCCAGGAAGATCCCCTGTAGGAGGGCATGGCAACCCATTCCAGAATTATTGCCTGGAAAATCTTATGGACAGAGGAGTCTAGCAGGCTATACAGCCCATAGTGTTGGAAAGAGTTGGACACGACTGAAGCAACCTAGCACACAGTTGTTTAGCGTCTGTCATAAATTGTGCATTTTTGGATTAAATGACCCTGTTAAACAGGCATCATTATCTGTGTTTCATAGTTGGTAAAAATAAAGTCTTAAATGGTAAATCTTCAAGGTCAGTGTCTTGTTAGAAATGAAGGTAGAATTTGAACACACAAGTGCCTGTTCCCTTATACCAAACTACTTCCCTGATACTTTTCAACTCTGAAATGTTAGTTTTCTTGCCAATTAGCAGCAGTCCTTGATATTAACATCTTCCCCTTGTATGTGTTAAAATTTAAAAATCAAATAATGCAATAGAACTTCTCCTGAGAGTTCCTCTGTAGTTGAAATTAGAAGATTGTGATTGAAGGCTATAGTCTTTGTATAACTTAATTCTTATTAAAAATATTCCTTAACCGGAATGATTAACTCGATGGAAAATTCTAGGAATTTGAACTTTCCAGAGAAAGAAAATAAGGGGACAATTAATTAGTATGATTAAAGACCATTTAATTATTAATTGGGGTAAAAATTAAACAATTATATAGGTAAATTTGGAAAATTTATTAATGGTAAATTGGTTAAATCCAGAACATTTATTTAAAAACACAAGAGTACAAAAATATTGTCTTGTCCTATGAAACAATAATCACCAATTTGTTGCTTAATCCAAAAAAGTTAAAATGGGAATATATAAGAAAAATATACATATACTTTAAGCATATCATTTGATTTTAAAGCATTTAGAGATTGTCTCATTTTCATTTCTATTAAAAGAAATAAGCAAGGCCAGGATCTTTTCAATCTAGTCTCTGGAGTTCTAATATATTTCTTCTCTAAACCTATCTATAATATATTGTCTACAACTTCCTTTTTTTTTTTTTTAATGGAGCAACATTTTCAAGGAACATACAGAGTAATTTTCTGAATGTCTATAATTGCCTTGAAGTCATTTCAGTTATTTCTCTCACACCTAATTTGACAGCTACTGTTTTGTAGTATCTCACCTTTTTATTATACCTTTGAAAATATTCAACTTAGTTTTTATAGAATCAACCCGCTTTCTTTTCACATTCATACAGCTCATCAATTTATGTAATTTTTATTTAGACTTAGAGCCAACACAAATGGGATAAGAAACATACAACTCACTCTTAATAAAGCACACAACTCAGTGGATAGAGTAGAAGGTTCATAGGCATATAGGGGTACCCCTCCCATTACAAAAATGTAGGACTCCTTGGCCTTCCTTTGTATGTCTCAGAGAGGAAAAGGAGAGAAGAAACTAGTTCAGTTAATCTGTTTGGCAAAACCAACTTGATAAAGACGGTGTAAAAGGTGCTTAAGATCCTACTTTACCAGAGAGAGGCGTTACTACCAAACTTTATTTACAAAAGGCAATCGTTCAGAAGATTCAGCACTTACTTTCTTCTACTATTAACGTACAAACAAAAATGTAGCCACAAAAAGTAGAGGAGGGAAAAGGCTATACGATATCTCATCATGTGCTATGTTCTCCTCTGAGAAACTGGACATAGAATACAAGCCAGATTCTTCTAAATCTAATCCTAGATCAGAAGATCATTTTCCCTAAAGTATTCATGGGAGTTCGGAGAAGGCGATGGCACCCCACTCCAGTACTCTTGCCTGGAAAATCCCATGGACGGAGGAGCCTGGTAGGCTGTAGTCCATGGGGTCGCGAAGAGTTGGACACGACTGAGCGACTTGACTTTCACTTTTCACTTTCATGCATTGGAGAAGGAAATGGCAACCCACTCCAGTGTTCTTGCCTGGAGAATCCCAGGGATGGGGGAGCCTGGTGGGCTGCTGTCTATGGGGTCGCACAGAGTTGGACACGACTGAAGCGACTTAGTAGCAGCAGCAGCATTCATGGGAGTTCCTAGAAAACGATCTTGTAAATATGAGCTGTGTGTGTGCGTGTTTAGTTGTGTCTGACTGTGTGACCTCTTGGTCTGTAGCAGGCCAGACTCCTCTATCCATGAGATTTTCAGCAAGAATACTGGAGTTGGTAGCCATTTTCTCCTCCAGGTGATCTTCCAGTCACAGGGACTGAAGCCATGTCTCCTGGTTTGCAGGTGGATTCTTTACCTCTGAGCCATAAGAGAAGCCCTATAGACATGAGACATTATATTAAATAAAGCAGTCTAAACATATGGAAGCTATAATCTCAAAACTCACAGTTTTATTACATAATTAGAGTAATGATGACATCCCCTTGTCATGTCATTCTGTGACTCAGAATTCTATTTTAAATTCACTGTCTCTTCTGTGTGTCTGTGTGTGCTTAGTTGCTTAGTCATGTCTGACTTTTTGCGACCGCATGCACTATAGCCCTCCAGGTTCCTCTGTTCATTGGATTTCTCATGCAAGAATACTGGAGTGGGTTGCCATTTCCGTCTCCTTTCTCTCTTACATGGAATATTTAAAAAAGCACAATATTTATTACTTGCACTGGAAGGGTTTCACTAAATTTATATGTTGCTGCTATGAAAGCAGTTATAGTGGTACAAAGATAAATACTGAACAACAGAAGACAAGAGTTACTAGTAGAAAGATAAATATGGAATGTATAGAAATTCAAATAAGGGAGAGAATTTGTGTAGAGCTTCTTGAACTATAGGCAAGGAATGGAAAAGATAATTCCTGGTTTCTTCCAGGTAGAATTCCTGAGAAACTACAAAGGATAAGGAAGGAGGCATTGGGTCATTAAAGATTAAATTAAAAAACAAGTTTTGGTTACTGAGTTTACAAGTGATTTAGGGGTCACTAAATAATAAGTTACAGGATAGTAAAGTTGAATAGTTACGGAATATTGTTTATTGGGAATAAGCACTTGAGGTCAATTCTCAACAACAAAAAGTTAATGTTATTATTAGTTTCGTTTTGATGTTCCTTCTATACACATGAGTTTGTCTACATGCGTGTTTGCAAATAATATGTTTTATTCTTTCTCTTTCTCAAATTTTACCCTTAATTAGGTATGCTGAATTCCTATAATGGCTTCCCTCGTGGCTCAGATGGTAAAGCATCTGCCCGCAATGGGGGCGACCCGGATTCGATCCTTGGGTTGGGAAGATTCCCCTAGAGAAGGAAATGGCAACCCACTCCAGTATTCTTGTCTGGAGAATCCCTTGGACAGAGGAGCCTGGTGCCTGATACTGTTGTGTTATTTTATTTATGATTATTTCTTATGTCATTCTTTCTAATTTGTCAATCCCTTCTGAAACTAATTCTTTTGGCAAAATTTTCTTAGAACATATGTACAAAATACACACATGAATGTTCTGGCATCATATTAGATCTAAAATGCCTTTCCTAATCCTGTAAGATCACAGAACACAGTTGTCTTTTAAGTTTTAGCTTTCCACAGTGTTTTTCAGCTCAACTTTCTACAGTGTTGTGTGCCTTCTGTGACATTTATATGATATTTTAGTGAAGTTTTAATGAAGTTCTCCCACAGTTAATGTGATCCTACTCAGTTGTATATAGTATATGGATCGGTAATATCCTTCACAACTATCATAAATCCCTTTCACTGATGACCTGCTTCTCTATTACGTGAGGTTTTTGTGTATTTTGTTTTGGTTTGATTGAGACACAAAGGAATCACTAGTTGTTGAAGAAACTAGATATCTCATGGGCTTGGTAATGAGATACAGAGCCTTTAACCTCTTGGTCACTAGTTCAGATCTGCCTCAGGTCAAGAGTGACAGAAAGTTATTACCATCTCTTGGCAGTTCAGTAGTCTATGTGAAGCAAATTTGTGATTTCAGTACCTAGTGGAGAGAGAGTCATGTCATAGTCCCACCATAGAGTGAGTGAGTACAACATGATAGTTGTGATTTTAGTTTGAAGAGAAAGACGTCTTCCCAGTCATTGCTAAGTATTTAGTTTTCTCTGTGAGCTGAGAGCCTTTTTGGTGGATTTGTTGATGGAATGTTTTGAGAAAGCTAGGTTTGTGTTTGTGTTGGTTTGTGATTTGGGGCCATGAGATGTCCATCCTGAGGAATCCCCATCTGTCAATGGGGATTGTTGCTAATTGGGTAAAATTCAGCATCACTAAATTAACTTTTAAAAAGTGATTTTAGCCTCAGATGGTGATTAGTTCAAGATTCAAATATCTTTCATGTCTCCTGTTTCTTCAGTGTCTTTCTGCATATATTTTTAAATGTTTCATTTTCCTCTTTCATCATATTATTAATTTTATCTGCATTTGAACATATGACTGAACATTTAGAGAGGCCTATTCAGTCTTGTCAATCTTTCACATGGGAAATACTGAGTTAACAAGCAAGAGTAGAAAATTGTAAGGGCATTTTGTAGATGGGGAATTCAAAATTGAGCACAATGTGGAAGGATCATTGTCATAAAGCTAATTGAATTATGTATATTCATATCAATAAATGAAATCTTTCACCTTCTGCCATTTTTAGGATTTGAGATTATGTGAGGGATTTTGTCTTTCTAATATCTTTAGTGAACAGTCAGGTTATTAAAACTTTTGATTTGGGGATCTCTTTAAATGTTCCCTTTCTAAAGAGAAAAAAAGTCCTGTCTTTACACTTGAAAGATTTATAAGATCACAGCATTTTCTTAATACTGTGGTATTTACAGTTTCATTTTATATTTAGGTCAATGGTTTTTGAAACAAACCAGTATTGTTAGACTGTTAGAATTTTAAAGCTATTGCTAATAGCTATTCTATGATGTGAAAATAAAACCTAAAGAATGGTAACAACAGGGGCCTTATGTTTAAGATTTCTACTCTGGACAAAAATGAACGGTTGCCAAAAATATGACAGTCTGGGATTTTAGAAAACAAACTTGGAAGAACTTATCTATGTCCAAGTCTCTTTTGCTTAGAAGGCCTTTGGTGCCAACTTTAAATAAAAGGGACTTACCATCATCATTGCTTAAAATATCACTTTAATTCCACATCTTCAAAGAAATTATTTTGCCCTGAAATATACCAGTGGTTTCTACAATATCTGAGAACTATGATTTGAGAATTAGAAATTTAAATTGCACAGGCTTAATATTAGAGTATTTCCGTTACCCTTTGCAGGTTTTGAGGCAGCTTATTCGACCTTACAGTCTCACCAGGAAGCTAATGGGAAAGCCTTGCAGCAATCTTCACAGGAAAGTTTCCAAATGTCAAGTGTCATCTTTCCAGCTGTTAGATGAATGGGTAGCCAAGAGGCATTTATTTGGGTGTGCAGCCCCTGTGAAATCTGGGTGAGGCAGGAAAAGGGCTATAATTTGGTGGTTAGTTTACCAGCATTGGTATAGTTGCAAATCTCCTACCCAGGCAAAGGACTTCATTTGTGGTTTAATGATTGACAGCCAACTGCAGTGTTCTTTCTACTTAGAGAATAAAAATGCCTTATAAAAAAGCATCATCAATATGTCATACTAATTTTTTTAATCCTCCACTGCTTCATATAAAAATGATCTTATCAAGGGAGCTGGCTTCTTCTCCTAAACCTTCCTCTACCCTTGAGAGGAGGTAAGGCTTTACAAATGACAGCTGTATTAAAATCTTGAGACCTATTGAAAAAGCATTCTTTAGTTTAAGATATATTTCAGACTCTTTAATTTCTGTGTTAAGAGAAAATTGATATAAATCATTGGCCACTGTCAGGTTGGAAAACAATGAATATCAATAAAAAGACAGTTTTAAATCATAATGGATTTAGTTTGAGATAGTGATAGCCTCCGAAAAATAATATTGAAGTATGTCATGGCTAAATCCTGTTTCCATGCCAAGTTTTTCCACTTGATCAGAATCACAGTATTGTGATGACTTCAGCTCAGTTTCTCATTGGGAGACTGGACCTTTAGGCTGAACAAGAATCAGAAGTGCTTGTGATCTCATTTTTATCCCTTTCAGTGGGAAGTAGAAAAGTTAAATTGGCTTACTGTCATTGAGAAATGACACCTTTTGGTGGTATATTCCTGTTAATTTTTGGTGTATTCCCTAGCTAATATTTAAAGTAATTATTAATTATCAGAAATGACACTTTTTATTAAAAATTCAATTTTAATAATGTATAGTTTTTGTGTATGATGAGGGATTTATTTTTTATATCATCTGTATGTTGTAAAAGTATATCAAAGAAAAAAATGAGGAATGAATCTATATCTAATGGAGCTATCAAAACAAAACTATGCAGTTGGTGATAGAAGAAAATGCCATGACTAATAAGTAATTTTAATGCCATTTATTGACTTTGTATAAGGTTCCAAGCCTTATTAAATGGCAGCACTTGACCTGAGAAGTAATTTAAAATGAAATTGTCTCCATAAAGGCAGAATATTCCCTTACCAATCTAGCAGTAGATTGCTACTTCAGGCAGCTAACTCTAGAAGGGGTAGAAAAATAACTCTGAAAAATCTGATCCATGCCATATAGAACCTGATCTCAGTGTATGCTTCTGTTTTATAAAAGAACTTAGCCCCTTCAGTGTCACTTGGTTCAAATGCACTATATATGTGTTAAGAATTCCAGACCAAATCTCTAACACCTTGATGCCTGGTGCTGTATGGTGCTAAGGACAGTATCACAGTAGAACAGAGCCCTAAAAAATCTTTAGCTTCCTGGGGAAAATTCACCTGCAAAAAACTCAATTGAAATTTTTACCTAGAATTTTGCTCTCTGCATTCAATGATTTATTAAAGTTGAATCTTTAACAAGTTGTAAAGCATTAGAGTTTGGGATTGACATGTGCACAATACTATATTTAAAATAAAAAACCAACGGAGACCTCCTGTATAGCACAGGGAACTCTTTTCAATATTCTGTAACAACCTAAAGGGAAAAGAATTTGAAAAAGAATAGATACATGCATATGTAAAGCTGAATCAGTTTGTTGCATACCTGAAACTAGCACAATATTGTTAATCAAATGTACTCCTATATAAAATAAAAATTAAGAAAAAAAATCTGGATAAAGTGATGTAATGGAAGGCTAAAATTCAGGATACCTGGGTTCAAGCTCTGACTTAATTACTCATGAATTCTGCCTTCAGACCTTTGGGAATGTCATGTTGCCTTTTGATCATCTCATTAATGGCTTTGAGGCAGCACAGTGTGTTAATATTTATAGATGTGAAATTCCTGGTTCAATAAAGTCTCCAATATGTTATCTTGGCCTTACTATTTTCATCCATAAAAAGGACAAAATTAAATTCTTTATGGTTTGGAAACCCAAATAATACATGTTTCAAATAATCTAATTTATTGAATACCTTTATAAAAGCTTAGCATTAATGTTATACTCAAAAACTGCCTCGGGAGTAAACAGTTTCCCCCATTTTACAAATTGGAAAACCTATGCTCTCATCTCACATGCTAGTAAAGTAATGCTCAAAATTCTCCAAGCCAGGCTTCAACAGTACGTGAACCGTGAAATTCCAGATGTTCAAGCTGGATTTAGAAAAGGCAGAGGAACCAGAGATGAAATTGCCAACATCCGTTGGATCATTGAAAAAGCAAGAGAGTTCCAGAAAATATCTAGTTCTGCTTTATGGACTATGCCAAAGCCTTTGACTGTATGGATCACAACAAACTGTGGAAAATTCTGAAAGAGATGGAATACCAGACTACCTGAGCTGCCTCTTGAGACATCTGTAGGCAGGTCAGGAAGCAACAGTTAGAACTGGACATGGAACAACAGACTTGTTCCAAATAGGAAAAGGAGTACTTCAAGGCTGTATATTGTCACCCTGCTTATTTAACTTCTGTACAGAGTACATCATGAGAAACACTGGGCTGGAAGAAGCACAAGCTGGAATCAAGATTGCCGGGAGAAATATCAATAACCTCAGATATGCAGATGACACTATCCTTATGGCAGAAAGCAAAGAAGAACTAAAAAACCTCTTGATGAAAGTGAAAGAGGAAAGTGAAAAAGTTGGCTTAAAACTCAACATTCAGAAAACGAAGATCATGGCATCTGGTCCCATCACTTCATGGCAAATAGATGGGGAAACAGTGGAAACAGTGTCAGATTTTATTTTTGGGCTCCAAAATCACTGCAGATGGTGACTGCAGCCATAAAATTAAAAGATATGTGCTCCTTGGAAGAATGTTATGACCAACATAGACAGCATATTAAAAAGCAGAGACATTACTTTGCCAACAAAGGTCCGTCTAATCAAAGCAATGGTTTTTCCAGTAGTCATGTATGGATGTGAGAGTTGGACTATAAAGAAAGCTGAGAGCCAAATAATTGATGCTTTTGAACTGTGGTGTTGGAGAACACTCTTGAGAGTCCTCTGGACTGCAAGGAGATCCAAACAATCATTCCTAAAGGAGATCAGTCCTGGGTGTTCTTTGGAAAGACTGATGGTGAAGCTGAAACTGCAATACTTTGGCTACCTAATGTGAACAACTGACTCATTTGAAATGACCCTGATGCTGGGAAAGATTGAAGGCAGGAGGAGAAGGGGATGACAGAAGATGAGATGGTTGGATGGTATCACTGACCCAATGGACGTGAGTTTGAGTAGACTCTGGGAGTTGATGATGGACAAGGAAGCCTGGCGTGCTGCTGTCCATTGGGTCACAAGGAGTCAGACATGACTGAGCAAATGAACTGAACTGAATGCTGAAGTTGGTTGAGAGGGATACAGGTGTCATTTGATTCAACCCCTTAACACACAGGGCAGGAAGTGAGGAACAGACTTTGAAAGAGTAAATTCAAGTAATAGAACAATTGAATCATAGAACTATCTTCTGAAAGGGTTTTACAATAAATACTTAGAAAATCAAAGAGACAAAAATAGCAATAAGATCTGCCATAAAAAGAAAAATGGCCCATGGGAATGTAGCCTTCAATATGTTTTTGTCAGTTTGTTCTTTATGATTCCTTAATGCCTAGAAAAGCTCTTATCTCATAGTAGGTGGTTGGCAAACAAATGCCAACCATGTGGTACGCACTTGATAACTGTGTTTAAAAAATTGAATATGCTTAGGATTACAGGGCACATAAGGTTTAGGAAATAGATTTTTACAAATTCAGTCAGATCACTGGTGATAAATACTACTTTCACCTGCTAAAACAGGTGGTGGGGTACAGTTAATGTGGAAACTGAAGGGTGCTATAATTTTTCTCATTTGATTCCCACAATTATGCTTCACAATTACTGGTTTAAAGATGAGACAGATGAGTTTCAAAGCAGCCTAACTGACCTGTTGAATTGGCAATGTGACCTCTGAGAAACCATATGAGTTTTCTCCCTGCTTCCTACCCCCACCTTAACTTACATCAGAGTCTTCTCCTCTCAGAAATACAAGAGTTAATAGGTTAACACAAAAGCCTGGTAGGTTGTTGACTTACAATATTGAGCTTTTTATTCCAAGTCTTAATATTTAACATTGCTGCTGCCACCTTTCTTAAATGTCAGCTTCTTTCATTTGCCTTCATCCCTCTCGCCTTGATCATACTGACTTCTTTGTGCTACATGGATTTGCTGTCAGGCACCACCCTGTGCTGGTCACCAGGCTTTTCTTATACTAGTCATTGACATCTTGTCAGCAGTGTTGACACCTTTGCCCCAGGCCTGTGAATGTGGCGATTGTTACCTTCTTGACTGACATTTTTGAAAATTTGTCAACATGTTAGTTACTATTTACAGAGGGCGGGGGCAAGGGATCCTTCACTACTTTAGAAGCCCTTTCTTAAAGTACTATTTTATTCTTTTAACCAACCCTATGGTTGTATAAAGTAGAGGTTCTACATACCACATACTCTTTTCTTTTTTATAAACTAATTGATTAATTTTAAAAATAATTAAGTTTATTGAGGTATAGTTGATTTATAGTATTATTTAGTTTCTGTTGTATAGCAAAGTGATTTAGTTTATATATCTATATCTATATACATATATTCTTTTTTAAAATTCTTTTCCATGGTAATTTTTTATAAGATACTGAATATAGTTCCCTGTGGTATACAGTATGGCATCATTGTTTATCAGTTTTATATTAATTTATATCTGCTAATCTGAAACTCCTGATTTATCATTGTCACTCCCACTTCCTCTTTGGAAACCATAAGTTTGGGTTCTATATCTGTGAGTCTCTTTCTGTATTGTAAATAAGTTCGAAAAAGCAAGAGAGTTCCAGAAAAACATCTATTTCTGCTTTATTGACTATGCCAAAGCCTTTCACTGTGTGGATCACAATAAACTGTGGAAAATTCTGAAAGAGATGGGAATACCAGAGCACCTGACCTGCCTCTTGAGAAACCTATATGCAGGTAAGGAAGCAACAGTTAGAATGGGACATGGAACAACACACTGGTTCCAAACAGGAAAAGGAGTATGTCAAAGCTGTATATTGTCACCCTGCTTATTTAACTTATATGCAGAGTACATCATGAGAAACGCTGGACTGGAAGAAGCACAAGCTGGAATCAAGATTGCCGGGAGAAATATCAATAACCTCAGATATGCAGATGACACCACCCTTATGATAGAAAGTGAAGAGGAAGTACAAAGTCTCTTGATGAAAGTGAAAGAGGAGAGAGAAAAAGTTGGCCTAAAGCTCAACATTCGGAAAACGAAGATCATGGCATCTCGTCCCATCACTTCATGGGAAATAGATGGGGAAACAGTGTAAACAGTGTCAGACTTTATTTTGGGGGGCTCTAAAATCACTGCAGATGGTGACTGCACCCATGAAATTAAAAGACGCTTACTCCTTGCAAGTTATGACCAGCCTAGATAGCATATTCAAAAGCAGAGACATTACTTTGTCAACAAAGGTCCATCTAGTCAAGGCTATGATTTTTCCAGTGGTCATGTTTGGATGTGAGAGTTGGACTGTGAAGAAGGCTGAGCACTGAAGAATTGATGCTTTTGAACTGTGGTGTTGGGGAAGACTCTTGAGAGTCCCTTGGACTGCAAGGAGATCCAACCAGTCCATTCTGAAGGAGATCAGCCCAGGGATTTCTTTGGAGGAAATGATGCTGAAGCTGAAACTGTAGTACTTTGGCCACCTCATGCGAAGAGTTGACTCATTGAAAAAGACTGTGATGCTGGGAGGGATTGGGGGCAGGAGGAGAAGGGGATGACTGAGGATGAGATGGCTGGATGGCATCACCGACTCGATGGGCATGAGTCTGAGTAAACTCTGGAAGTTGGTGATGGTCAGGGAGGCCTGGCGTGCTGCAATTCATGGGTCGCAAAGAGTCAGACGACTGAGTGACTGAACTGAACTGAACTGAATAATGAGTGATTTGTGGCATCTTTTCATGTATTTGTTAGCTATTTGTATGTCTTGTTTGGAGAAATGTCTGTTTAGGTCTTTTTCCCACTTTTTGATTGAGTTGTTTCTTTTTCTGGCATTGAGTTGTAGGAGCTGTTTGTATATTTTGGAAATTAATCCTTTGTCAGTTGTTTCATTTGCTATTATTTTCTCCCATGCTGAGGGTTGTCTCTTCATCTTGCTTATAGGTTCCTTTGCTGTGCAAAAGCTTTTAAGTTTAATCAGGTCCCACTTGTTTGCTTCTGTTTTTATTTCCTTACTCTAGGAGGTGGGTCATAGATGATCTTGCTTTGATTTATATCATCAAGTGTTCTGCCTATGTTTTCCTCTAAGAGTTTTATAGTTTCTCAACTTACATTTAAGTCTTTAATCCATTTTGAGTTTCTTTTTTTGTATGGTGTTAGGAAGTGTTCTAAATTCATTCTTTTACAAGTAGCTGTCTAATTTTCCAGCACCACTTATTGAAGAGGCAGTCTTTGCTCCATTGTATATTCTTGTCTCCTCTGTCAAAAATAAGATAACCATAGGTTCATGGGTTTATTTCTGGGCTTTCAATCTTGTTCCACTGGTATACATTTCTGTTTTTGTGCCAATACCATACTGTCTTAATGACTGTAGCTTTGTAGTATAATCTGAAGTTAGGAAGGTTGATTCCTCTGGCTTCATTCTTCTTTCTCAAGACTGCTTTGGCTATTCGGGGTCTTTTGTGTTTCCATATGAATTGTGAAATTTTTTGTGCTAGTTCTATGAAAAATACCATCGGTAATTTGATAAGGGATCACATTGAATCTGTAGATTGTGTTTGGTAATATAGTCATTTTCACAATGTTGATTCTTCCTACCTAGGAACATGGAATATCTCTCCATCAGTTTATGTTGTCTTTGATTTCTTCCATCAGTGTCTTATAATTTTCTGTGTACAGTTCTTTAATCTCCTTAGGGAAGTTTATTCCTTGATATTTAATTCTTTTTGTTGCAATGGTGAATAGGATTGACTCCTTAATTTCTCTTTCTGATTTTTGGTTGTTAGTATATATAAATACAAGTGATTTCTGTATGTTGATTTTATATCCTGCAACTTTGCTAAATTCACTGATTAATTCTAGTAATTTTTTGATACTATCTTTATGGTTTTCTATGTACAGTATCTGTCATTTGCAAACAGTGAGAGCTTTACTGTTTGTTGATATGCAGTGTTAAATAGAGGTAGATAAAGGTAGATAAAGAAGATTTATATGCATAAAGATTATCTGCAAGGGGTAAAGAACAGTAGGAAAAGCAAACAAAAGAATAAATGTAGAAAAAAATAGGTTTAAAACATTAAAAATTAAAATAGAAAAAGAGAAAAGAGAGAAAAAAAAAAAAAACAGGGAAACTTCACAAAACTGCAAAAGCCCAACATTGAGGAAGAGGTTTATAACAACAATAAAAAAAAATGTGACTGAGCAAAATAAAAAAATTTCACAAGCTTAATTAGATTTCATAGTGCCAAAAAAATCAACAACTAAAACAGCGTGAAAAAAAATAAGAAAAGAAAAAATCCAAGAGAATCCACAGAGCAAGTCAACGTAAAGAATAATAAATGTTTTTCTTGAGTCCCTGCTGTCAGTGTCCTTTCCCTCCCTGGGAATCACAGTCCACCTCACCTCCCTAGGATGCCCTCCAACACTGTGCTGATCTCTGGACCTGCTGTGAGGGCTGCTCAGATTCTAATCTGGCCCTACTCCTGTGTGTTCTTGCTTCCAATGTCCACAGTTATCAGAGCTAGTGTGTTTTCTTTTGTAGGAGCTCTCCATGACCTTTTATATATTCCATAGACACAGAGTCTGGCTAGTTGATCATGTGGATTTAATCTGCAGCTTATATAGCTGGTGGGAAGGTTTTGGGTCTTCTTCCTTAGCCACACTGCCTCTGGGTTTCAATTGTGGTTTTATTTCCACCTCTGCATGTGGGTTGTCCACTGGGGTGTGCTCCTGGGGCTGCCCTGGAGGGCTTGGGTCTGCCCCTAAGAGGACCAGGTGTGGAGGTGGTGCAGCTTCTTGTGTCGCAGGGGTTCTGGCAGAACCAGGTACTCGGGGCGTGGGGGGGTTGGAGGCTAGGGCAGCAGGAAATATAGTGCTCTGGAAAGGTATGGCAACCAGTATTGGCCAATACTTTCCCATTATTCTTGCCTGGAGGACCCCCTCCCTGACAGAGAAGCCTGGCACGCCATAGTCTACAGGGTCACAAAGAGTCTGTCAGGACCGAAGTGACTCTGTGAGCATAAACACAAAACTTTTCTTTTTTTTTGCCTGTGGCAGCTCTACACCAGTTGAGCATAAAGGTGGTGCAGTTGCTTGCCTTGCAGGGACCCTGGTGATGTCAAGTGTTTGGGACACAAACTGCCTCCACTGCAGGAGTTATGGCCCTATCAGAGTCTTTTTGAGCCTCTTAGCTGGCAATCAGAGGGCCTCTTTGGCCAGTCTTTCCCTGTAGCTCCTCCTGTTCAGGCACTTAGAAGACTCCCTTGCCTGGTGTCCTTCTCTGTTGTTCGGTGTATCCAGCACATAAAGGGGCCCTCTGGCTGGGGTCCTACTCTGTAGATCTGTGTGCCGGGAACTTAAAGTGGCACCCTGGGTGGGGTCCTACTCTGTAGTTTAGTGCATCAGGAGTTTGATGAGCCAGCCTGTCTATTGTTCAGCTGCCAATGCTGGTGGGGAGAGAGTGTGGGGAGAGAGAGGCTATCCTGATGGCTTCACTCCATGCGTAAACATGACTCAGCAGTATCTCCTTGCTTTCATGGCTGCCCGGATTTCCTCCACAGGCGTTTCCCACCACAGTCTCCTCCCTCACATCCCTTTGATCCGTCTTTCCTCAGTCAATATCAGCCTTCACGGTGGGATTGCTCCACAGTCCCTAAACTCCAGCTCTCAGCCGCTGCATCTTCCAGGGGACCTGCTTCCCTGTCCATAGTATGTATGGCAGCAGCAAGGGCTATCTTATTCTCATTCCATGTAGGCTGCCACAGATCAGCTGTTTCGCTCTCAGCCTTTAGTGTTTCTCTTCTGACTCACACAATTGCCCTGCTGTGGGGATCAGACCCCTGCTTCAGTTCCCCCACCTGCTGAGGCCATGTCCAGTCCTACTAACACTCCTGTTTTTCTCCCTAGTTCCTTTATCCTACTGAGTTTAGCGTGGTTCTATATATTCTTTTCCTCTGGTCAGGTCCTCCTGTCCACTCTTGATGTTGGTGTTCTTGCATGCACTTCTGTGCCTGAAGGTGTATTCCTGAGGTATCCATGTAGAAAGATGTACTCCACGTCCACCTACTCCTCTGCCATCTTGTTCTCCCCTCAAAACTTTTTCATAGTCTCATATCTGTCTAAAATTTTCATTAGAAATAAACATTTCTCAAAATGGAGAAATGAAATCTGATTTTATGTTATAATCCTATACCTAGGCCTTTCCATCAAGGAAGCAGCTAATCCAAATAATTTCTGCTTTGCAAGTTCCACCCCCCTCCCCCAGATATTTCTTCAAAGAGCAAAGTAAGTGAGCTAGAGTTAATGCATTAATCCAACCTATGAATTAATCTAGCTATAAGTAGCTACACAATGTTATTTTTTTTTTTGCCTTAAAATAATCTCAGAATGGATGCTTCAAGAGCTGTTGTACCCCAAGACAGGAAGCAATGTAGATATATCATAACGAAATATAAGTGAAATGCATGAGTGAAAGCTATTTGATGATTTTAAATTGCAAGAAACATAGTAATAGTTATTATCTCTTCTTTAGTCCAACATAACACTAGCAATAGACTTGCTTTTAACAGTGTTTTTTAAAAAAATCATTCTATTAAGGCAAATTAGGGAAAAATGCAATTGGGGTACATAATTATTATGTAATTTGCTTTCCTCCCAGAGACATAACTGTTATGTATGCATGTTTTTCTGTCTATGAATGCATGACCCAGCCAGGTTAATAGAATACTAGTGATAAAGAGTAATAATATAATAATAAAATAATTGGTCATTGTATTACAGGATTGTACTTATTTTTATTTCTATTCTCAAATGAAAAGCATTATGATTGATTATCTCATTAATATCTGAATGGTATGTACTTTTCACATTTGATGATAGTTTTCAATGCATGTGTACATATGCTATATGTGTGTGTTTAATCAAACTATCATGAATAATTTTTAGGTCAGTTTCCTAATAAGTATTATTTGCTTATTCATTCAAGTATCTTGTTCATTTTGATTATAAAGTAAGTGACCTATTTTTACAGTGTGCCTTAACATTTTGAAAATGTATTGATGATTGTCAGAACTGATGCGTTTTAAGCAGATAAATGTCCCCATATGAACACTTTTTAAGAGTATGTGCCCAGCTTATTTGAATAAGGCAGGCATTTTAGATGATGGTGGCTAAACTTGAATGTCTCACTTGAGAATAAGAATTAGGAGAAGCTTTACAATGGCTAAAGAAATGATTTTCAGGCTTGGGTTCACAGTGCAATCTCTTGGAGACATTTTTTTTAAATTACAGTGTTTGAGTCCTACTCAGAGTGATTCTGATGTAATTGGTACGGAGTCTCTCTTGCCAAGACATTGGAATTTTAAAAAAAAAGCAAAAACCTCTCCAAAATTTTAACATGTAGATTTAAAAATGTCTGGGCTAGACCTATAAAATATCAACCATTCTGGATAAGGAAGCAAGGGAAGTCAATTTGCAGAGACAGAATAATTCTAGATAAACAGAGAGGAGGAGAAAGGAAGAGATAAATCATATGGCTTTTCAAGTGGAGTCCCAGCATTTCCTGGACACATGATGCATTCCCTCTGAGTTACGTGAGATACTTCTATTCCATCACAGTAACCTTCTGAACCTAGTTATTACTTGGAACCAAAGGAGTCCATTTGAATCTGAAAGTTCAAAATCATGGCAGGCAGAAATGTGACCCCTATGGACTATAGCCTGCCAGGCTCCTCTGTCCATGGAATTCTCTAGGCCAAAATCCTGGGGTGGGTAGCTGTTCCCTTCTCCAGGGGATCTTCCCAACCCAGGGATCAAACCCAGGTATCCTGCACTGCATGTAGATTCTTTACTGTTTGAGCCACCAGGGAATCCCAAGGATACTGGAGTCAGTGGCCTATCCCTTCTCCAGGGGAATTTCCCTACCCAAGAATCAAACCAGGGTCTCCTGCATTGCAGGTGAATTCTTAACCAGCTGAGCTACCAGCAAAGCCTTATTTTAAACTGGATCCTGGCAAAATTGTAAGGTCAATTTTATGTCAGTTATTGTGACTGAATTAAAGAATACCTATATTTACATTGCCCAGAAAGTTATTTATCATTTCTACTAGGTAGCTCTTTTGAGAGCCTTTGCTAAATTATATAGTCTTCCAGAGGTAAGAGTTGAATGTTACTCTTGTTCACTTGCTAAGCTGTATCCAACTCTTTGCGACCTCATGGACTGCAGCACACCAGGCTTCCCCGAGTTTCAGTGTCTGCTGGAGTTTGCTCAAACTCATGTCCATCATTCTCGGTGATGCCATCCATTTGTCACCCCCTTCGACCGATGGATGGCATCACCAAGTGATGGACATGAGTTTGAACAAACTCATGAGTTTGAGTCGGTAATGCCATCCAACCATCTTGTCTTCTGTCATCCCCTTCTCCTCCTGCCTTTAATCTTTCCCAGCATCAGGGTCTTTTCTGATGAGTCAGTTCTTTGCATGAGGTATTGAGTATTGAGTATATGAGTATATATTGAGTATATGAGTATTGAGGTTTCAGCTTCAGCATCAGTCCTTCCAATGAATATTCAGGGTTGATTTCCTTTAGTATTGACTTATTTAATCTCCTTGCAGTTCAAGGGACTGTCAAGAGTCTTCTCCATCACCACAATTTGAAAGCATCAGTTCTTGAGTGCATTAATTCTATGGTCCAACTCTCACATTGATACATATACTGTACATTAGAATAATAGAATATTGGACATTTTTTAAATATCTGAAATATAGCTAATGATTATTTCATGTAAACTGATCATCATCATCTTATGGAAACTGATATAAAAAAGGTAAGTACTAGGATGATGCATTCGACAAATATTGTAATCATTTTTCTGCCAAGTCTTATGCTAGGTGCTGAAAGTAAATTAGATGGGACACAATACATGTAAGCAACCAAGAAACAAGTATGATTCAGAAACAACTGTGCTTGTGGATAGCTGCAGAAATGTCCTGGTGGAGATAAGACTGACTCTTAGAAGATTAGTTGGAATTTTCAGAGCAGGAAAACCAGGCAGGAAAAAACATTGTAGCAAAAAAATCATAATGCATAGATGCATTAGTGGTACTGATTTTTATGAGAAATTATAAGTGGTTCAATAAACTGAAGTATCAGATGTGAGGGAATGGTAGTAGGTGAGATTAGAAGGGCTGAAACATGTGATTAGAACAAGTAAGGAAAGGGAAAAACCCAGATCACAACTGAGATTATATAATAATAAAGAGATTATGCTGTATTCTGTATTCTGCAAGCATTGAAGCTCCTTGGAGGATTTTGGAGGAAATGAAATGAGAAATTTTAAGTATAACCTTTATAAATTTGGGACCTCTCATGGTCTATGATCAGAGAAGGCAATGGCACCTCACTCCAGTACTCTTGCTTGGGAAATCCCATGGACGGAGGAGCCTGGTAGGCTGCGGTCCATGGGGCTGTGAAGAGTCAGACACGACTGAGCGACTTCACTTTCACTGTTCACTTTCATGCATTGGAGAAGGAAATGGCAACCCACTCCAGTGTTCTTGCCTGGAGAATCCCAGGGATAGGGGAGCCTGGTGGGCTGCTGTCTATGGGGTCGCACAGAGTTGGACACGACTGGAACAACTTAGCAGCAGCAGCAGCAGCAGCGTGGTCTATGATTGTCATGGAGTTATTTTTTTCTTTATTAGTTTATTTTAATTGGAGGCTAATTGCATTATAATATTGTGGTGGGTTTTGCCATACATTGGCATGAATCAGCCATGGGTGTACATTTGTCCCTCCATCACAAACCCCCCTCCTACCTTCGTCCCCATCCCATCCATCTGTATCATCCCAGTGCACTGGCTTTGAGTGCCCTGTTTCATGGATTGAATTTGTGCTGGCGATCTATTTCACATATGGTAATATGCGTATTTCAATGCTATTCTATCAAATCATCTCACCCCCGCCTTCTCCCACAGGGTCCAAAAGTCTGTTCTTTATATCTGTGTCTCTTTTGCTGTCCTGCACATAGGGTTGTCGTCACCATCTTTCTAAATTCCATATGTATGGGTTAATATACTGTATTGGTGTTTTTCTTTTTGATTTACTTCACTCTGTATAATAGGCTCCAGTTTCATCCACCTCAGTAGAACTGATTCAAATGCATTCTTTTTAATGGCTGAGTAATACTCCATTGTGTATATGTACCACAGTTTTTTTATCCATTTGTCTGCCATTGGACATCTAGGTTCCTTTCATGTCTTAGCTATTGTAAACAGTGCTGCAGTGAACATTGGGGTACATGTGTCTCTTTCAGTTCTGTTTTCCTTGGTGTGTATGTCCAGCAGTGGGATTGCTGGTTTGTATGGCAGTTCTATTTTCAGTTTTTAAAGGAATCTCCACACTGTTCTCCATAGTGGCTGTACTAGTTTGCATTCCCACCAACAGTGTAAGAGGGTTCCCTTTTCTCCACACCCTCTCCAGCATTTATTGCTTGTAGACTTTTTGATGGCAGCCATTCTGACTGGTATGAGATGGTACCTCATTGTGGTTTGATTTGCATTTCTCTGATAATGAGTGACGTTGAACATCTTTTCATGTGTTTGTTAGCCATCTGTATGTCTTCTTTGGAGAAATATCTGTTTAGTTCCTTGGCCCATTATTTGATTGGGTCATTTATTTTTCTGGTATTGAGCTGCATGAGCTGCTTGTATGTTTTGGAGATTTAATTCTTTGTCAGTTGTTTCATTTGCCATTATTTTCTCCCATTCTGAAGGCTGTCTTTTCACTTTGCTTATAATTTCCTTTGTTGTGCAAAAGCTTTTAAGTTTAATTAGGTCCCATTTGTTTATTTTTGCTTTTATTTCTATTAGTCTGGGAGGTGGTTTATAGAGGATCTTGCTATGATTTATGTCAGTAGTGTTCTTCCTATTTAGGAGTTTTATAGTTTCTGGTCTTATATTTATTTATTTACTTATTTATTTATTTTTAAAAAATACATGGGTTTTTTTTTGTTTTGTTTTACTGCTGCACTTGATATACATGAAGTAACAGATATCAAGCAATTTACTTTTGCTCCATCTTTGCTTGTACATTTCTTCTTAGGTTGCTGATTTATTTATTTATTTTTTAAATTTTAAAATCTTTAATTCTTACATGCGTTCCCAAACATGAACCCCCTCCCACCTCCCTCCCCATAACATCTCTCTGGGTCATCCCCATGCACCAGCCCCAAGCATGCTGTATCCTGCGTCAGACATAGACTGGCGATTCAATTCTTACATGATAGTATACATGTTAGAATGCCATTCTCCCAAATCATCCCACCCTCTCCCTCTCCCTCTGAGTCCAAAAGTCCGTTATACACATCTGTGTCTTTTTTCCTGTCTTGCATACAGGGTCGTCATTGCCATCTTCCTACATTCCATATATATGTGTTAGTATACTGTATTGGTGTTTTTCTTTCTGGCTTACTTCACTCTGTATAATCGGCTCCAGTTTCATCCATCTCATCAGAACTGATTCAAATGAATTCTTTTTAATGGCTGAGTAATACTCCATTGTGTATATGTACCACAGCTTTCTTATCCATTCATCTGCTGATGGACATCTAGGTTGTTTCCATGTCCTGGCTCTTATAAACAGTGCTGCAATGAACAGTGCTGCAAGGTACATGTGTCTCTTTCCATTCTGGTTTCCTCGGTGTGTATGCCCAGAAGTGGGATTGCTGGGTCATAAGGCAGTTCTATTTGCAATTTTTTAAGGAATCTCCACACTGTTCTCCATAGTGGCTGTACTAGTTTGCATTCCCACCAACGGTGTAAGAGGGTTCCCTTTTCTCCACACCCTCTCCAGCATTTATTGCTTGTAGACTTTTTGATGGCAGCCATTCTGACTGGCATGAGATGGTACCTCATTGTGGTTTGATTTGCATTTCTCTGATAATGAGTGACGTTGAACATCTTTTCATGTGTTTGTTAGCCATCCGTATGTCTTCTTTGGAGAAATGTCTAAAAATGGGCCAAAGAACTGGTCTTATATTTAGATCTTTAATCCATTTTGAGGTTATTTTTGTGTATGGTGTTAGCAAGTGTTCTAGTTTCATTCTTTTACAGGTGATTGACCAGTTTTCCAGGACCACTTGTTAAAGAGATTATCTTTCCTCCATTGCATATTTTTTCCTCCTTTGTCAAAGATAAGGTGTTCATAGGTGTGTGGATTCATCTCTGGGCTTTCTATTTTGTTCCATTGATCTATATTTCTGTCTTTATACAAGTGCCATACTGTCTTGATGATAGTAGCTTTGTAGTATAGCCTGAAGTTAGGCAAGTTGATTCCTCCAGTTCCATTCTTCTTTCTCAAGATTGTATTGGCTATTCAAGGTTTTTTGTATTTCCATAAAAAATGTGAAATTATTTGTTCTAGTTCTGTGAAAAATACTGTTGGTAGCTTGATAAGGATTGCATTGAATCTATAGATTGCTTTGGATGGTATACTCATTTTCACCATATTGATTCTTCTGATCCATGAACATGGTATATTTCTCCATCTATTAGTGTCCTCTTTGATTTCTTTCATCAGTGTTTTATAGTTTTCTATATATAGGTCTTTTGTTTCTTTAGGTAAATTTATTCCTAAGTATTTTATTCTGTTCATCACAATGGTGAATGGGATTGTTTCCTTAATTTCTCTTTCTGTTTTCTCATTGTTACTGTAAAGGAATGCAAGGGATTTCTGTGTATTAATTTTATATCTTGCAACTTTACTATATTCATCGACTAGTAATTTTCTGGTGGTGTCTTTAGGGTTTTCTATATAGAGGATCTGTTATCTGGAAACAGTGAGAGTTTTATTTCTTTTACTATCTGGATCCCTTTTATTTCTTATTCTTCTCTGATTGCTGTGGCTAAAACTTCCAAAACTATGTTGAATAGTAGTGGCATGCTTGTCTTGTTCCTGACTTAGAGGAAATGCTTTCAATTTTTTTGCCATTGAGGATAATGTTTGCTGTGGGTTTATTGTAGATGGCTTTTATTATGCTGAGGTATGTTCCTTCTATTCCTGCTTTCTGGAGAGTTATTTTTTTTAGATTGAATTGTAAGTAACTAAAATCTTTTCTCAATCTCCCACAAAAAATTCTGAAGTGGAAAAAGCAAACTTGTAAAAGTCATCTTTAGACATCGCTCTCATTCTCAGTGTCTCATGTCTAACAATGGGTTTTATAAAAGAAGTGTTACTTTGCTGTCAAAAATTCTGCTGAACATTTAGTCTCTCCTTTGTCTTTGGGTTTACTCTTGCCCTCCATCCTGATCTCAGTTCTTTATTACTTCACCTTTTTTTTGATTCTGTAGTTTTCCTTTAGTTTCTAGGTGTCTGACTCCCATCAACCCTCCGAGCTTCTCTATAAAAAACAGACTGTATGACAGTGGGCACCTCGTTGGACTTACTCTGTGCTAAATCCCCAGTGACTATACTAGTACCTGGCATATAATAAGCATTGCACAAATGCTTAACTGAACTCATTAATGAATGAATTCATCCATTATGACAATAGTCCTTAATCTTTTTAAAGTGCATTTTGAACAACTAGTGAGATTGTGGTGATGTCCAGATTATAAGATGATTCCTTCATTAGAGAAGGGAAAGGAGGAGGGAAATTTTAAATTCAGGTTTCTGTATTTAGCCCATTTAAGTATGTTAGCTGGTTCAGCCATTTTAGAGCACAAAAGGTAAATGAGCCATCTAACAAAGTACAGTGAGATTTTTGAAAAACATTATATGTTAAAAATAAAAATGAGCAAATAAATAATGAGGATTACCTTGAGGAAAAGTGATTTTATTTATCTTTTTTTTCTGCAAAGGGCAGAGCTGCCTTTAAGAATAAGTGTTTTATATAAAATATGACATAATATAAACATATTTTGCAATTATTTTTGATTCTAATGGAGATATTAATTTGAATATGCTACAGTCACTGCCTTCAAGGAGTATACGTTCTGTTTGCAGAGAAAAATCAACATGCGCAGCCGAGTGTGATGACTATTGAGGTGGAGCCATATTTTAAATCATAAAACATCTAAGAAAAGAGTCAGCTACATTAGACAAGTGTATAGAATCCATTAAGGAAATGCCCCAGGAAGCATATGCTCGCATGAGTTGAGTTTCAAAGAATCACTAAGAGCCTGATGGGTGAAGAATGTGTTAGATTATATTTCAAGCTAATGGGAATACATCAGATAATGCATGAGGTAAAGGATAGTGTGGTGAATGATCTGTGATTTAAATTTTGTGTTCACTTGATTGGTTGGTAGCTTTCTTTATGTTTTTCTACATGTAATCTTCAGAGACTTTTATCTGTTTTATTCACCACTATTTTTTACTTATTATAGGATAGACTGTCTTCTGTGTCAATATTTTCTTTTTCTTTGTGTTGTTCCTGATGCCAGTATAACATCCTTTGTACAGTAGTGTCACTGGGGAACTAATCCTCATCATTCAACATCTAGGTTGTTTCTTACATTTGTTCGGTGGCTCAGACAGTAAAGCATCTGCTTGTAGTTTAGGAGACCCGGGTTCGATCCCTGGGTTGGGAAGATCCCCTGGAGAAGAAAATGGCAACCCACTCCAGTACTCTTGCTTGGAAAATTCCATGGACCAAGGAGCCTGATAGGCTACAGTCCATGGGGTCACAAAGAGTTGGACACAACTGAGCGACTTCACTTCACTTCACTGGATGACTGGAAAAATAGTCACTTCATGGCAAATAGATGGGGATAATGAGGGAACAGTGTCAGATTTCATTTTTCTGGCCTCCAAAATCAATGTGGACAGTGACTGCAGCCACAAAATGAAAAGATACTTGCTCCTTGGAAGAATAGCTATGACAAACCTGGAAACGTGTATTAAAAAGCAGAGACATCACTTTGCCGACAAAGGTCTGTGTGATCAAAGCTCTGGTTTTTCCAGTAGTCATGTATGTATGTGAGAGTTGGATCATAAAGAAGGCTGAGAATTGAAGAATTGATGCTTTTGAACTGTTGGAGAAGAGTCCTGAGGTCCCTTGGACAGTAAGGAGATCAAATCAGTCAATCCTAAAGAAATCAAATGTGAATATTCATTGAAAGTGAAGGTGCTCAGTCGTGTCCGACTCTTTGCGATCCCATGGACTGTAGCCTACCTGGCTCTTCCATCCATGGAATTTTCCAGGCAAGGGTACTGGAGTGGGTTGCCATTTCCTTCTCCAGGGGATTTTCCCACCCAGCGATCGAACCCAGATCTCCTGAATTGCAGCCAGACGCTTTACTGTCTGAGCTACCAGGGAAGCCTTTGGATGGACTGATATTGAAGCTGAAGCTCCAATACTTTGGCCACCTGATGTGAAGAGCTGACACTTGGAAAAGACCCTGATGCTGTGAAAAATTGAAGGCGGGAGGAGAAGGGGATTTCAGAGGATGAGATGGTTGGATGGCATCACTGACTCAATGGATATGAGTTTGAGCTAACTCAGGGAGATTATGATGGACAGAGAAGCCTGGTATGCTGCAGTTCCTGGGGTTGCAAAGAGTTGGACACAACTTAGTGACCAAACTAACAATAACAAATTACAGCTAAAGGTTGTATCTTATCTGCCTATACATTAGTAGTATTTTTGTTGATAAAATAAAATATACATTTTATGAAAAGTTATACCTCTCATTTGAAAAAGTTTTGTGTGTATTGATTTTTTTTTGTTATGTGTTTTGTTGTTTGCTTTTCATTTTTGTTTTGAAACTTAAGAAAAATATTGCAACGTTTGCCCACATTATTTCCTTTCTAAATATTGAGGTACCAACATGTTTAAGAATTTCAAAGCAATGCTTTGTGTATTTAAAACTACATAAATTAAGAAATGCAAGTTGAACTACACATATATGTCTACCTCCTTGGTCTACTGCCCAAAGCTGTATAACTATAATTTTTGACAAACTAAAATTCACCTGTGAGATTCAAGAGGTTAGTTATTTCAGTATAAAGCCACAAAAAGATGAGAGACTGTATCACTTCAGCGAACATGGAACTGGAAGTATTTCTATCATTATCATCAGATGAAAGGTTCCCCAAAGTTTCTAGGTTCCTCAGACATGGAAGGAAATTGTTTTGTAAAATTTCTCTGGTGTTAACCAAACTGTGGTGTCAGCAAATTCTTCCTTCATCTGATCCTTGATTCAGTGTGAATTATTTAGAGTTAAGAAAGGGCTTCTCAGTTGGCTCAGTGGGTAAAGAATCTGCCTGCAGTGCAGGAGACGCAGGAGATGCGGGTTCAGTTCCTGGGTTGGAAAGAGTCCCTGGAGGAGGAAATGGCAAAGCACTCCAGTGTTCTTGCCTGGAGAATCCCAGGGACAGAGGAGCCTGGTGGGCTACAGTCCATAGAGTTGCAAAGTGTTGGATACAACTGAAGTGACTGAGCACGCAGACACAGAGCTGAGAAAATCTAATGGAAGCTGTTTATTTCCTCACCTATTCCTGCACGCACTCACACAGACACACATGCCTCAAATTAACACGCCTCAGGTTGTCCCACATTTTGTTATATTATATACTATAACTTTGTTTTTGTTAATAATCCTTTTAATAATATTGCAATCCACGTGAGAACTGGAAGAATTATCCACACGATATAGAACTGCACAATATTCAGAAATGTACCTTGAAACCCAGAACATTCTTGGCAGAAGATGCATGCCACAGCAGAAGTGTAGATGCCATCAGGCACCACTTTGCAGGCACCAGAGACACATTAGTCTTTCAGTTGACAAGTTTGATGCCTTTTTACATATTAAGTGAACTTTACTTTGCATTATAAATGGTGGAGGTCCAGAAATAATTTTTATGCAAGTCATGGCAATCTTTATCTACACAAGACACACTCCTGTAAAATTAAAGTTCTGCTCAAACAACTTTTGAGTGATTATTCACAAGAGAAAAGAGTTCTTACTTTAGAATTAACTAGACTGGTCTATTCAGTAACTTCTTTGGCTAAGAAAATTCATCTTCTTTATATTTGCCAGTATTATTTGTCTTTCAAAGATAAACAGAGAGAAAGAGAGTAAGGGAGGGAGGAAAAGAGAGAAACAGACATTTTATAAAGAACCCAATGAAAGCTTTAATAATCTCTGCAGAGAGACGGCATTTGGCAAGCACCTACTATGTTGCAGTGGGCCATGCACTTTGTAAAGGATTTTTTATTGATTTTTTTCCAATAATTCAAGGTAGCTTTATACTATATCCATTTAACAAATATAATTTTACAGTTTGAGAGCCAATGGACGGTTTCGACATTAACTGTTTGGTACCTGTTTTTGCTGAAGAAAGCCTCCCTGTATACATGAGTACAGTATCCACTTTCCAAATTAGATGTCTCCCTATTGCTTATGATTTCCTGCATTTCCAGTATCTCTAGGAGGTAGGAAATTAGGCAGCCAGAATTTGTGCTGCTGTACTGAAAACAGTAAAGGAGAAAAAGCAAGAATGTATTAGGTGGCTTTCCTAAAATCTCATAAATAGAATGAAGTTACTGGAAATTGAATTTAGGTCTCCTGACTTGCTGGTTTGTTTTTTTTTTTTTAACATATTTCTGAGCACTACAGACACTTCTACAAATTAAGTACAAAAAGGCTAGGTTAATAGGTTCAGGGAGATAAATTTTGAAATTATTCTTTTTTGTGTTTGAATCTCAGTATATTTTAAGTATAGTTTTTTGTTTATTTAATTGATATTATTTCTGTTAATATACTCTGTACTGCTTTTGAAATAAGAAAAAAATGATATATGAATTTTATTCTCTGCTAACTGACTTTATTGGCCAGTCTTAATCATTCCAAACAGACCAGTGTAATCTATATTAATATTAATGCTGTGCTGAAGTGATTTTTGTAAAAGATTATATGGAGAAATCAGATGTGATTCAAGAATAATTATTGGCTATGTGTCTTTTTTTGCAGTCACAATATGGAGCTTCAGTTTCTGCTAAGCCCGAACTCCCCCTGTTTTATACTCCCATTGATCTGGTGGACATTAGTGTGGAAATGGCTGGATTGAAGTTTGCAAATCCTTTTGGTCTTGCCAGTGCAACTCCAACTACCAGTTCATCAATGATTCGAAGAGCTTTTGAAGCTGGATGGGCCTTTGCTCTGACCAAAACTTTCTCTCTTGATAAGGTAAGAAATTATTTTTGAATTTGTTTTGAAATATTTATCATTTATTTTAATTAGGGTATAAGTATTATAATGCAAAGGTTCACCAAGATATAACAGTTATTAAACTATTGGGTAAGACCTATTATTACAAATGGGCTAATTTCATTACATTTCTTCTGTCTCAGGATGAGGAATGGGTTAGATTTCTATTTCTCATTTGTCTGTGTGTGTGTTAGTCAATCAGTCATGTCTGACTCTTTAGGACGCGTGGACTGTAGCCTGCCAGGCTCCTCTGTCCCATGGAATTCTCCAGGCAAGATGCTGGAGTGGGTAGCCATTCCCTTCTCTAACGGATTTTCCCGACCCAGGGATCAAACCCCAGTCTCTTGCATTGTAGGCAGACTCTTTATCCTGAACCAACAGGGAATCACTGTATTTTGTCTAGGAAGTATCAAAAATGTAAATACTACAGAATGTCTATTTCATTTAATAATCACAGACTAACTCTTATTTTGGCATTATTAATTGTTTTGTGATTTCTGAATGTGCGTGAATGAGAACATGTGCCTCAACTCAAGACAATGAATTTGATTTGTACATAATCCTGGAAACCAATTCATGTAAAAATGAATCACTCAGTATAACTTAATTGGTGCCTGGAAAAGATTTTTCTTGAATTTTTAAATAGAGAAATGTTTCCCCAAATGCATTGACCTGAGTTTAATTTGACATTATGACTGTGTACTCACATTGCAAGTGGACATACTTAGTAGAAAATTAATTACATATTAAAGTTAAGATTGAGTCTTTAAAATATAGAAAGTATATAAGTGAACATTTTAAAAGTAGGATAATTTATGCAATAGAGGGTTGCATCCTCATATGACTTTGAATTAGAAAAGATCAGCAAAATTTAACATTTTTCTACCTTTTATTGATAAAATTTTAGATGATACACCTATTGGTTTATTTAATACTTACTGGTAGTTAGTAATAATTAATGTATAAGAATGTGTGAATCTAGTGACTGAGAAAAGACTATTATTATTTAAATCAGCCTTATCCTTAGGCAAAGAAAATAATAGAGAACAAAATGCCCCATTAAGCACATTCTCTTCTTTCTCCTCTTACTAGGATCAATAGCTGGCATTATTATGGCTAAAACATCTTGGCTGTCTCATTCTGACAGCTTCACAAGATGCTACGTATAAATGTGATCACGATTATCTAGAAATCCTCAAAAGTTAGAAACCTAGTGCATGAAAAAAAAGTACCTAAATATTTTTATATTTAAATAGCTAAAGGATTTTTTTTAATAAATTGGCTGAATTCTCAGAAATTCTTTGGTTAAATAAAGTGTAAAAATAAACAACATACTGAATTTAGCTTCAGAATACCCTTAATCAGTTGTTTACAGCTTTGTAGAATATTGACATTATATTTGTTTGTATTGCAATTCTTCCTTTAAGAATTACTCAGAAGCTCTAATCCGATGTTTAATCCATTGAGAAAAATTGAATCGCTGATACCATTTAATGACTAGTTGTGCTACTGAAAAAATTTTATATGTAAACAAAAATGGGTGGCTAATGAGGAATAAGTGAAGAATTGTAGGCAAAAGGATGTCTGCTTCGAATATGCTGGTTTCTTTGCTTACAAAAATTGAATTCTGATTAATCAGAGACATTTGTCTTTACTCCGTTGGTGACACGCGTTTGATTTGTGAAGCTGTCTCTCTCAGTAACCTGAGAGCAGTTGCCTTCATTAAGATCACCAGCAGAAATGAATGTGGAAGCTAACTTCCTTCTAGACCTCCAATTTGAATTTAATCTATCAATTCAGAAGTCCGTGATGATGTTTCAAAAGGAGAGTTATGGACAAATGCAAATTAAATTTGGCACATAAAACATAATGATAGGGGGTTTTAGGAAGCTTTATTTTACTTACTTTGATGATGGGTACAACAAAATATTTGTGCAAAAACTATTTTAAATGCACTCATGCAGATTGTAGTGACATAAATAAGGATGCCACCTTGGGCTTCTGTAAGTCTATTTTAAAAAATGATTACTTCCCATATATGATTTTGCAACATAGTCAGTTTGTATCATGAAGATCTACTTTTTGTTTTGTTTTTTTATATTGTCTCTATTTAATGATTAGATATGTTTCAAATATATTATTGTCCTATGATTTTTGTGCTTTCTTATTGGTGAAATGTTGTAGTATACAACTTGTGTTTTTCACAGCCTCCTACTAAAGACATCTATTCAAGTACTGTATGTACTACACATTTGTGTGACATTATAGCATACCAATTTAGATTATCCTCATTATAATTAGTATGCAATTTCAAGAGTCTACTTAAAATGTATTAAAATTCAGAGTCCTGACATTTGAAATTTGGATGCTTTTAATATGACAAAGGTTATTCTATGGAGTTTTGTTATCATATGAAATATTAATATTTCACAATGCAGTTTTGATGAAGTACAATTTGCCAAGCTTGCATATGATAAAGAAATTAAATGCTTACCAAGGGAGTTCAGTAAAAATTAGAGCCCTGTCTGAACATCTGCTGGAAATTTTATTATCCTGTCCTACTGACAGTGTGGGTCCCTCTTTGTTTTTCTAGATTGACAGCTGAATATTACACTGATTTCTGCAGCAAGCATGTTTAGGGGAACTTTGTTTCCCTTGTTTTTTTTTTTTTTAATTTTTGGAGCATTTGGAGCATGCTTTGATTTTCATCATATATATATATATATATATATACACACACACATATATATACTCTTGACATTTATAGATGAGAGATTGAGGTCTAATATGCTATAGCAATGATAGACCATTGACTTACAGTGAAATGCCAGTTGATATCTCAGTAAACAGAAATATATTATTCTTTACTGTGCAGTCTATATAGAAGCTGTATGTGCTTTCTTTAGAGAGGCAAATGATCAGTCTTTTAATGTTAAATATAACAAAGACCTGTGTTTGCTTTTGTGTTAAATAATATAAAAATTGGCTTTTATTAACTATATTCTTTCTTCCCAAATAAGAGTTGCTTAGTTTCCCAAAATACCTAGATTGCTTTTCTTGAAGTCCTGTTTATAAAGACAATATTGGAAATATCACTATAAAATGATATTTACAAACTGATGTAATGCTCTGTTTAACTGGGAATATTAGATATTCTTAATATTTCATATAAAATAACCTCCTTACCTGTGTTTGCATTATACTGATAGAAAATAGATAACGTTTTGGCTTTGTTAATTGTATTTTATTTATTTCTCTTAGGTAGCAACATATATACTTCAAATAATAATATCTAACTGCAGGGTGTATATATCTTTACTATACAGATAAACTCAGAAGAGTTTACCACTATCTTAAATCAAATTCAAACCTAAGCAGAAGTTCTGTTCATTTATAAGCTATTCATATACACACACACACACACACACACACACATACCTCTCTCTATATATATATATTACAGTACACTTGTGATTGATTTTTTAATGTCTTGAATGCATATATTTTATTTTTAAGTATCAAATAATTAGGTAAATAGATATACAAATAATGAGTTTCTCTCAACATAAAATACTGAAAACTAAAATCTGAGAAATATTTAAGGTTGTTCATGATTTCTTTGGCATCAAAGTATTGATTGTAACTGTTGCCATAAAATAGTCTTATACCACCCAGCACAATGCTTAGTGTATAGGAAGAGTTTGATAAATATTTCATAAATATTCTTTGGATAAATGAATTAGTAAATGAATACATAGATTTCTTGGCAACAGCATATTGAGCTTTTTTTTTCTAGCCATATGAACAGATAATTAACACAAAAAAATTGATTGTTCTGAGTATTGATCTCAATCAAGGGAGAAAAGGCCAATTTAAAATTTCCATATCCTAGGTTTGCTTTTGTAGTTTATGTTTATATGTCTAAAAATGAAAATGTCAGTGGAATTTCTAAGTGCATAGACTGCATATTAAGTTTTAGGTTGTTGACTAAGCCTTTAAAAATACAGAGAATTTTTTAGAAAACAGTGTAAGTATCACACGGTATCAGCAAGGGAAATAAAGATTACCTGGCTGAATTATCTAAGCTCATGTGTCAAGAGCCCTGACCGAAAAAAAAAAAAAAATGTAGCCTGTTCTTGAATCCTTTTAGTGACAGAACATGCTAGATCTTTAAGGCAATGCAGCCGGCTATAGCTATAGAAAGATCTAGTTTAGAAATATATTCCATTTATTGTCCCCAAATCAGCCTTCTCACAAGTTGCATCCATGTTTTATAGTTCTGCCTTCGGAGACATCATGACATAAATTAGTCTAACTTATTAACATAAATGAATTGTTGATTTTAAAATATGGTGTTTTTTTTTTTTTTTTCTTCCAAGTAAATCAATACCCCAGAGAAAGGCTAACAAGTATGGACATGTAGTGCCATCTAGGGAAGAGAAATTTGACCTGGGCAATTCCAGTCTCTGTTCAAGGTTGCTTCTGTATCACCGTCTTAAACTTATTGTTTGAAATTGGAGGTCGTTGTTATGATTATTATTTTTATACATATTACTAACTACCATTTATTGAGTGCTTAGAATGCATGGACGTGGACATTGGCAAATACTGTTCATAAGTTATTCATTGAATCTTCATAATATCTCTATAAGATAGATAGTAAAGTGTTTTAGATGAAATACAGTTGGACCCTTGAACACCATGGGTGGTAGGAGCACTGACCCCCTACAAAGTTGAAAATCTGCTTATAACTTTATAGTTCAACTCTCTGTATTTGTGGTTCCACATCTACAGATTGGACCAACGATGGGCCCATATAGTACTATAGTACTTAAGTATTGAAAAAAAAAATCTGCAAAGAAGTGGACTGTGTAGTTCAAATTTGCATTGTTCAAGGATCAACTATAATAGTCTGAGAAAGTTAAATAAGGTGCCAAGGCCTTGGAACAATTGCTTTTTCACTCAGTTATATACACTGGTAGTTTGGTTGAAGGAGCTTCCCAGGTGGCCCAGTGGTAAAGAATCTGCCTGCCAGTGCAGGGGATGCAGGAGACACAGATTTGATCCCTGGAGTAGGAAATGGCAACCCATTCCAGCGTTCTTGCTTGGGAAATTCCATGGACAGAGGAGCGTGGTGAGCTACAGTCCAAGGGGTTGCAAAAAGTCAGACATGACTGAGCGCACACACTTACACACACAGTTTGGCTGAGCTCATATGGGAAGTTCTTCTGCATCACATGATGTCTGCTGGGCTCATTCATGCCTTTGCAGTCAATTGGAGGGATGCCTGGGGACTGGCATGATGCCTCCACTCATGTGTCTAGTTGAAGTTGCTATAATTGCTGAGATGGCTGGCCCCCATCCATCTCTTCATAATATCTCTTTCCTCTTGGTGTTCTAAGAAGGCAAGAGTGGAAGCTTCAAGGTCCATTGAGACAGAGACCCCAGTCACACACTGTCACTTCCACTGTACATTTTGGGACAAAACAAGTTACAAGATGCAATATACATGCTGTAGGTGGTGTGTTTATAAAGACAGTTGCAATAATCCTTCCATGCTGCATGTATGCCCCTTTGTGATTTGATTTTGCTGTTTTTCCCACCATTGAGCAGATGGTATTTACCTATTTCTCAAATGCATGCATGCTAAGCCGCTTCAGTTGTGTCCGATTCTTTGCAACACTATGGACTGTAGCCCGCCAGGATCCTATGTCCATGGGATTCTCCAGGCAAGAATACTGGAGTGGGTTGCCATTCCCTTCTCCAGGGGATCTTCCCGACCCAGGGATCGAATCCAGGTCTCCTGCATTGCAGGCAGATTCTTTAGCACTAGCACCACCGGGGAAGCCCATTCGACTCCCAAGTAGTGGTTCCCTAATCCATTGTTCCTCTCCATTACTGGCCCTACCTTCTGGGCTGTTGATTCTGCCTTCTGAGTTTTGTTTTCTTTTATTTAGAAAGGACCAATCATGGCCCATGTTGGCAGTTGAGTAGCCTTTTCAGAATGTTTCTGCCCATAGAAAGTTAGGAATTCTTATTCTTTCCTTTATTTTGAATTATCCATTTTAATCCTAGATCATAGTGATGTCACGAAAAACTCTCTTAAAAACCTTTTGAATCATGCCCCAGAGCCACATCCATAATTCCTTGAGACAGACTTCTCTCCATTTTGAATATGTGTTGCTGCTATGACAGCATCCTAGAGATGCTTAGAATCGATATTGTCTACGTGAAAGAATCCACTAGGACTCCTGCAAAATCTTTGTAAGGTTCTAACAAAGTATCATCTAGCAAAGCCCTTGATGCCATCCTTACCCTGTGGTCATTTCTTAGTTTGAAAATCTCCTTCCAGGAGAGATAAAGTATAAATAATAGCTTTTTTTTTTTTCCAACCCAGCAAATGCTAGTCTCATTTGCTTTACTCTGGCAATCAAATATATCCTTTTTGGCTCTTTTTCTCTATTACAGTACCTTATTATACTTGGGAAGAAACACTCAACCAACACTTAAAGCATTCTGTCTAGAGATATCTTTAGTCGGATCCACAAATGCATTATGTACATTTTCTGTCTTTTGAATTATCACCAGTGACATTCTTGCCAATTGTTCTGTCACTACATAATACAGTCCACTCTTTTCCCAGTCGCCAATAACAGTTTTCACACTGCATTCCCAGCTTCCGCTAGCATTCTCCCAGACGTTACTAGCAGACTATTCTTGAGTTTTCAAGAGAGGCTTCTGCCTGCCTCTCAATCTGAAATCTGTTGCCACATGTTTTAGCAAGCATTTCTGTCTCACTTATTTATTGCTGTACATCAAACTGTCCCATAATTTAGTGGTTTAAAACAATAAATAATCTTCTTTTGATCCTATAATTTGGTAATCTGGTCAAGGCTCAGTTGGGTAAGCTTCTTTTTGCCCCATGTGATATGTTACTTGTTCTCACCAGTGCGTCTGTTGTTTGACAGCCTTCTTGGTGGCTGACTGGTCCCTGAGAGCTTCATTCATGTTCTTGGGTCCTCAAACAGGACCCAGGAGCGTAGGTGTGGCTTCTCTCACTCAGTGGTTTAAATCTGCTATGCCTTGTTCTGAACCACCATCTATTTGATACAAATCCAGACTCTTTTATCTATATATCCTCTCTGGATACATTCATGTCTAAAAATGAAGGCAGTTTGTCTCCATCAGCATTTGGAGTTCATTTGAACAGGTGCACCAAGGGTCTCCCAACCCCTTGCTTCACGCAAAGTGGCACTTAGGAGTTTATGTCTATTTTGGTTCTTGAGAGGCAGGGCTGGCGGGGGAGAGATGGATTGATGAAAAACCTCTGGGAATCCATTTTCATGAAGAGCCAGTCGTCCTGCAGCATCCTTCTCCAACCATGCTGTCCTCCGTCCCTGCCCTCTGACATGGGCAGCTCCTCCCTTTCTGAGGGCCGCTTACTTGTGTTTGCTCTGCCTTCACCTCTTTATACAACTGCTCCTGCTTCTCTTTCCGTTTTCACATGAAACATTTCCTCAGGGAATTCTTTGCTGACCACTCAAATCTCATTCTGTCTGTCCCACATTTCCTTGGTTGTTCTTTCTTCACTGTGCTTGTCACCATATGAAATTACCGTGTTCTTACTCATGTATTTATGTGTCTACTTTCTGTTTTAGCCATTTGAAGTAAGCTTCATAAGAAGAGAGATGTTATCTTTCTTGCTCGCTACTGTATGCCCAGTGCCAAGAACCATGTCTGGCAGATAAGAAGGACGCAATCCATACTTGTTAGATGAATGAATAATTATAGGCTTCTAATTTAAACCACAATTCCACATGACAGCTCTTCAGTTACTTGGAGACAGCTCTCATGTCCTATCCACAAGTCTTGTCTTTTTTCTTTCTAAATAGTCCTGTTTTCCTTCCCATAATAAGGTTTGCACACTTTTTACCATGTCGGTTGTCTGTTCTCCCATGTGGATTTCCAGAATCTTGTTTCAATCCACATTATCTTAATTGAGAGGAAGTTGCCTGCATTTGCACAAATTGCTAGCACCTATCAACCAGACAAAAATTAGGACTAACACTGTCAGGACTATAAATACTGAAAATAATCTTTAACATTGTTAAGGGGAATTTCACAAATAAGTTACACAATAATATTTTAGTGCCTAGCTAATTCTCTTTGGATTACAATATAGAAAATCACATTTACTCATAACTCCTTTTGGAAAGTCTTATGAGCAATGAAGATCCGTGTTTGTAAAAGATTATATCAAAACCAATATTTTTTTATTATTGCATTTCTAAATTATCTTATCATGAAAATCTGTGAAACAATAAATGAACAATGGTTCACTGCATTATTTTCACTGCTATAGTTCTGGCTTTAAATTTAGTACATAAGTAATTTGTTTTTACTGTATGATATTGCTTTCCTAATATAGATCTATACAGTAAGTAAGGACTTAAAATTATTTAAACACATTCAATATAAACTTTTCATCTCGGAAACTTTTAGCATGATAAAACCATCAATGATTTCTGTGTTGTAACAGTTTGATTTTCATATGGTTAGTCAACCCAGGAATCGAACCCAGGCCTCCCTCATTGCAGGTGGATTCTTTACCAGCTGAGCCAAAAGGGAAGCCCAAGAACACTGGAGTGGCTAGCCTATCCCTTCTCCAGCAGATCTTCCTGACCCAGGAATCGAACCAGGGTCTCCTGCATTACAGGCAGTTTCTTTACCAACTGAGGTATGAGGGAATTGAAGTGAAGTCACTCAGTCTTGTCTGACTCTTTGTGACCCCATTGGAGAAGGAAATGGCAACCCACTCCAGTAGCCTTGCCTGGAAAATCCCATGGATGGAGCTATGAGGGAAGCCCTTTGTTATTTAGATGAATTATATTCATAAATTTGACTGAATTTACAATTTGTAAAATTGATGCATCCTCGGATTATAAAGAATGCATTTTATTAAAGGCTGCAGTCCACATGTAGTAGTCCTATGAGAGATTTTCATCCAAGTGTTCACTTCAAGACAATTTAGCAAGCTCTCCTTTGATGTAACCTTGATTTCTCCAACAACAAAAGAATATTGCATGCCCATTATTGTTTATACTTGCAATGATGAAGCTAAATCTTGCAAGTTAGACCAAAGTTCTAAAAGAATGATTTTCAAGCGTGTCATGTATGCCAGGCTTATTCAAGAAAATATATAGATTGTGATGTTTCTAAACAGATTAACACACATCTAATATTAAGCATAAATCTTTCAATTATAACCTAAGTAGTATTTTTAACCTGGTGCATTATTAAAGTTATTTAAGGTGTTCTCAATTTTTGTTTTTTTACTTTCTATTTCACCATTTGGGCTAGCTGACTATGGAGACCAATCAATTTTCCAATATAATTATGTCTTTTTTCCACCTTTTTTCCATTTCAGACTGTGATTTTACACTTGTTAATTAGTTAATCATTTTGGTAGAATGGGTAAAGTGAGACTCAAATAGGTTTTTTAATAATATAAATTGACGTGTACAATTTTGATCTGAGTTAGCTGGTAGCAGAACCTAACGTAGTGGAAAATACCTCTTATTCAGTTCCTTTTTTTTAAGCAAATGGCATCAAGGTTAATGGAAAATTTTCATAATTATGGCTAATGGAAATTTCCTCAAAGTATAATCCTGCTGTTGGGAAACTGATTTCACGTTCATCCTGTCTCAGTTGCAATTGCAGATTTTAAATTTATCTAGCTGAAAAATATTCATATTCTAGGTGTATTTGAATGATACAATCTTGGTTAAAGTTAAAATAACTTGAATTCCATAATACCCTCCTTGGATTTGTATTTTCTGTCTTGATTTTTCACAAGAGGCTTGTCATACTGCATAAGGATACTCTTTATCCTTCATTTAAGTATGGTAGTTGTTTAGTCATGTCCAGCTCTTTGCGAACCCATGGACTGTAGCCAGCCAGGCTCCTCCATCCATGTAATTTTCCAGTAAAGAATCCTTCATTTAAAATAAAACTTTAAATATAAAAGCCAAGTGGTTACCTCACTTTCAGATTTTTATTAAAAACATGCCTGCATTGGCTATTTTGTTATTTTATAAGAATTTGTTCAGTTTTAAATTGTAGTTGTATTTATGCTTCTTTTTCTTAGATGATTTGTAATGGGCCTTATATTCAGTATTCACTGCTTCATATTCACCACTGTTTCTGAAATAAGGTGTCACTACATGCTGAAGGAAGTAGCTAGTTTTTTAGAGAAACATTCAGTAACACTTTCTCTTTATATATCAGTTACCTTTACTTACCCGACTTCCCCATCTGCTTCTTTCATTTCAGCTAAGTCCACTGGCCTTTTTATCCTGCTCTGCTTATTCATTTGCACGTTTTCGCACAATATCCCATATGTTTGGAACAATTTATCATTAGTTTCTGCCAAATTCACCCTCTATTAAAGTTAAAATTTATCTAAAAGTGTCACTTTTAGGTATATGGACTAGACTAGATGTATTCTGAGAGCTGCTGTTAATTGTCTTTATATACACTTTTTTTTTTTTAATCTTATTCACTCAGCATACATTTGTTAGGCACTGGCCATTCATATAGTGTGCCTCTCTGAGTATATGTGTGTGTGTAAATGGTTTTGCTCTAGAAAATTTAAGCTCGTTCAGAATACGCACCGAAGATGCAGGACTAAATGTTGACACAAGACAGCAGAGATTCTTAGACTAAAAATGTGACTTCCAAATAAGTATTTTACTTTTTTAAAAAGAAAAATGACTTCACATTTGAGCTGTATCTTTATTCTAGGCAGAAGGAATAGCACATGGTCATCCATGGTCTTGAGTGTGCCAAGCATATTTAAGTTTCAGCAGCTGAATCTTAAGTGAGATTCAGCATGTTTTGCAAGGTGGTATAAGTAGCTGTGGTGACTATGGAAAAGGCCTGTTGTGCTGTGAATTTAAATGTGATTGTATAGATAACAGGGACCTGAAGGAGTTTTTAGCAGAGAAATTGTGTAATTCAGTTTGGAAGTCACTATTAATCATGATGTAGCTTCCATTCACCATTTCAGTGATTACTTCCACTTCCCCTCCCAAACAGACAAAGTCTCTCTTTTCTAATTAATCCATTCTAGTCATGGGGTTTATGTTTCCATTATCGACACTTTAATTTTACCGTTTCTGCTTACAAAGGCTTCTTCTCCTATTCTAATATTTAAAGACCAGTGATGATGCAAGTCCTCTGTCACTGTGTTGACCAATGGTTATCTTCTCTACATTCTTTAAGCATTTATAAAATTTTACTTAATTGATAAAATTGATTTATTAAATAAGATAGAATGGATTCTTTTTTGTTCCTTTTTTCCTTTCTTAAACGTGAGCCTCTGGAAGGCAGCTCCAAATGAAGGAGTTGGAAAGTACCTACTTATTGACTATTTCCCTAGTCTAATATGTTTTAGAATTTAACATAGCATTAAGCATTATTGTGAAGAATAAATTTTTAAATGTCACTACTTCACGATGGGCTTCCCTTGTGGCTCAGCTGGTGAAGAATCCGCCTGCAATGCGGGAGACGTGGGTTCAATCCCAGGGTTGGGAAGGTCCCCTGGAGAAGGGAAAGGCTGCCCACTCCAGCATTCTGGCCTGGACTATACAGTCCATGGAGTCACAAAGAGTTGGACATGGCTGAGCGATTTTGACTTTCACTTTTCACTCTCAGTTCATGATGAGTGATTTTATTTTCTTGGATAAATAGAATTTTTACATCTATATTCTTCTTCTTTAGGACCCATACTTTTTTAGGCTCACATGGGTTCTACAAAAATTCCTCTAGTCATTAGGGAATACTCTCCCCCATGGTTCTTTTGGGGCTTCCCTGGTGGCTCAGACGGTAAAGAATTTGCTGCAGTGTGGGAGACCTGGGTTTGATCCCTGGGTTAGGAAGACCCCCTGGAGGAGGGCATGGCAACCCACTCCAGTATTCTTGCCTGGAGAATCCTCATGGACAGAGGAGCTTGGCAGGCCCCAGTCCATGGGGTCACAGAGAGTCAGACATGACTGCATGACTAAGCACAGCAATGGTTCTTTGCGTCTTTGGTTATTGCTTACTCCCTGCACAACTCCTGGGAGCCCATTGGGTTCATTAACTTTCCTCTGCTGAGACCTCATTGCCTCTCTAGGTGTCCCTATTGGATAGGGCTTAAGTGGCCTCACACTGCCTTATTTTATAGGGTTCCTAAACTGTCCATAGTGCCTTTGCCCTGACAAATCCTAGAAGTACGGACTGGTCAAGGTACAGTTGCATCTCGTATAGCTCATCTTTCTGTAGCAGGCAGCTCAGGCTTTACCCTTCAGACATATCAAACAGAGTCAGGCACCATGCATTGTGCTTTTACCCTTCAAGAGGGAAATAAAATTGCAGGGAACACATATCAAGTGTTGTGAGAGTCTCTTTTTAACTACTCTCTTGGAGTTTGGTATGGCAATGAGACTCAAAACACACCATTAATGTCCTCCAAAGAAATAATTTTATAATTTCCAGAATGCTTTTGTATTCTGTTGAAGGTGAAGGGTATAAGGAAAACTTGCATATTTTTGTCACCTATTTGGAAATTTACTCAATGGGAATTTATTTTTATAATTTATTTCAATTCCCCTTAAAATCTCAACCAAAATTTCTATTTTAACACAGTCGCATTACTAAAGTCTGTGCCAAATTTAAATTATGTGAAAATTTTGTGACATTTTATGATATTAATTATGTGAAAATAAATTACAAAAATTTCTTAAATTTCTTTCATATTGAGAAATTTTTCTAGATGCTGTGGTTGTCACTTAATTGATTATTTCTGTTTAACATAGCATCAGAATTGTTTTAGTCCAGATCTTCCACAAAAAAGTTGCTGAGATGGGATTAAATGTGTTAGAAAGTTATTAGGTGAAATACCTGTGAGAAAAAATATGAATGAAGGTAGAGAAGACTGGGAGAGCTGTAAGACAGCAATGTAAAACTGGGCCCAAGTGGAGGAGAGGAAGGAAGGGTGAGTGGAAGCATTCGAGAGTAACTTGCAGTTAGTCAGTTTTCAGCAAAGCCTTTGTTTTCCCTTTTTTATGGTTTTCTAATGAAGCTCAGTTTGAATTAAAAAAAATAGTAGATGTAAAAAATGATTTGTAACATGTGAAACACCATGTCAGTAAGAGTTATGATTATTATTACCATCTTCAAGCCAAACTAAAACATTAATAGTTATGTAATCATTTATTAAAGCATAGAAAATCACTATAATTTTGCCCATCTCCTTGAAGGAGTTATCTCCACTAGTAAGTATTACCCACCTCTGGGCCGCCATCAGTTCTCACAGAAATACTATTCCAGTTTCCTACAAGAGCCTGTCTGCTTCTGCTCCTGCCTTTCCTGCATGGGAACCTGCATACCATAGGCTAAAGGGCATCCTCCTTACTGTAGTCTAACTGGTTTCTTACGACCTAAGTCACATCATGCCACTCCTTTGCTTCAAATAGTCTAATGGCTTTCATAGCTCTTAACTAAGCTCCAAAATTCTTATACAGATCACTTTATCATATAGGTTCTGCCTGTCTCTCAGAACTCATCTCATTCTACTTTTACCAATTAAGCTAATGTATTTATTATGACAATTTTTTCTATATTATTTACATTTTCCTATTAGCAATGGTTTTCTCTTCCTTTCTTTCTTTTTTTTTTTTTTTAATGTAAGGGCCCAAAAGTTCTAGGCAAGAAGAACAATTAGTGAAAAGCCATAGGTGAGAATGAAGTTGGCTCACTGGATTTTGTGACTTTTAAATCATCCCTAAAACTTCATCTTTAATATTTCTGAAAAGAAAAAAGGTAAAGAATTGTTTCTTATGGCTGTTGGAATCCCACTAGTTTCTAACCATAAAATCCCCAGAAAAGGGAAAGTCTTTTAGAAGGATCAGAAATTGCCCTACAAAGAGCAGTGGATGTTATGTGATATACACATAGGCTCAGAGAAAAACATTTTAAAAAATGCTTTTTCATGTAAAAATTAATGTGTTAATGTAAATGTTAAAACATCAATGTATGATTCCTTTCTGATTTCTGAACCTGTTCATAATTCACGGAGAACTAGGAAATGCTTCCCAGCTCTAGAATACATTCGGTTAGTATGTGTGGGGTTTGGTTCTGTAACTGTTATTAACATTAATAGGATCTAATCGAGTAGTTCTCTTACACACAGAGCAGAAAATTCACTCAAATTATTACAGGCATAGTCAATCATGGAGCATAATTCATAGCACATGTAATTTACAGTTTTACATTAAAACATGAAATAAGATGTAAGAAGTTTGCTCTAACACCATTTTTGGAGTGGATACTTAAATATCTTTAATATTGAACTTCCAGTATTAAATAAAAGACAAGTTTATAAACAATTCAATAATTGGACAGACTACACATTGATTTTTTTCCTTTGTTATATAATATTACCCACTTCTCCATCCAAAACCATGTTGTAGTGAGTTGAAGAGTGCTAGAAACATGGTTGCTGTTGTGTATTGGAATGTGGAGAGACGGAAAGGCTGTCACAGCAGTCAATAAGATCTGAGAGGTGTTGACTAATTGCCTGCTAATTACACAGTAAATTGTCTAATTAAGCTGATGGTTAATTAGGGTACGCTTGCACAGCAGTCTTGTGGAATTTGTGTCTGATGTCTGGGAAGCAGCTTGTGTAATTGGCAAACTGGTAAGGACTGGCAGAGAACATGACTGGAAAACTCACTGCCAGTGGATGACAGAATAAGGGTTTTGTGGAAACAAAAGGGCTTTCAGTTTTATATGAAAGTTTTGTTTCAGTTCTGCAGCTATTCTACAGTGAGCAATTGCGAAATACATTTGAAACCTAAATTATGTGAGTAAAGGAAGGCTTAAAATGTGCTTTAACATCTAAATATGCTGCTTGCCTGGAAGTTATCAACTCTGATACACTCTATCACATTATATTAATGTACACATTGTGTTTTTACAGTTCCTCCTTTTAACATATGTTATTTGGTATCATGTGCCAAAAATATCTCACATATCTAAGGAAAAAAATGCCTCTTTATGATAACATAAAAAATAGCAAATATGACTGATGGAAGATTTGGAATTGAATCTTGGGTGAATTATTTAATATTTCATTTATGCATCACCAAGAACCATAAAATAGTAGACATACTACAGAAACAAGTTTGAATAATGCTTTAAAGAAATAAAAAGTATTATTTGTAATGGGAGAATTTCAGTTTTATTATTTATGCAATTTTACCATGCAAATGGATTTTGCTTAAATTTAGTAAAATGTAAGAACAGAGTAGTCTAACATCAAATTATATGTATTTCATTTCTAAATGCATGTGAGTAGTGCTGGAGGAGTTATAAAATATTTTAGTACTTTAAAAATAAAAGATCTAGAAATGTGTTTTGTTGCTATTGTTGTTCTTTATAGCTAAGGAAATATAACTTTTCATTTCAGAAAGTTATCTATGGTTGAAATAATAAACATGAAAATTCTCCTGTAAGTAAATTAAACTAATGCTTTGAAAAATATAGGCCCTTTATAAATGAAGTGAGGTATACATATACATCTCACCTTTAAGAGACCTGAAGTAAATGATTGTTTCTGCCATTTGCCTCCAGATTCCAACATCTTTGAGGATTTTGAAATAAGATTTTGAATATAACATTAGGTTGCATTTGAAGCAAAAGGTCATAGATGCATATAAATCTTGTATTTATACTTTTATGTTAATAAAGATAAAATTTTAAGTGTTTCAAAACTAGATTTTTGAAAGATAAGAAGCGCTTGATTAAATTATAGTGTCAACGTTTCTTTTTCTGATTTATTAGCAAATAAACCACATGTATGCATCTGATTCTGGTGGCTCAGATGGTAAAGCATTTGCCTACAATGCAGGAGACTTGGGTTCAATCCCTGGGTCAGGAAGATCCTCTGGAGAAGGAAATGGCAACCCACTCCAGTGCTCTTGCCTGGAAAATCCAATGGACGGAGGAGCATGGTAGACTACAATCCATGGGGTCACAAAGAGTCAGACACAACTGAGTGACTTCATTTTCACTTTAATGCCTCTGATTAAATGAATGTGTATGTTTTTATTCTCGCTGTTTTCCATGGAAGATTTGAAGTTGTGTTTATGCTATATGTTTTTAAATAGAAAGAAAGAAATATACCTTATATACTCTGAAAAATATCTTTGAATTAATATTAACTTTGAAGTTGCATGCATCACAAATGCATTAGAAGTATCACTATAAACAAAGCTAGTGGAGGTGATGGAATTCCAGTTGAGCTATTTCAAATCTGAAAACAAGATGCTGTGAAAGTGCTGCACTCAACATGCCAACAAATATGGAAAACTCAGCAGTGGCCACAATTGGAAAAGGTCAATTTTCATTCTAATCTCAAAGAAAGGCAATGCCAAATAATGATCAGACTACCACACAGTTATATTTATCTCACACACTAGCAAAGGAATGCTCAAAATTCTCCAAGCCAGGCTTCAGCATTACGTGAACTGTGAACTTCCAGATGTTCAAGCTGGCTTTAGAAAAGGCAGAGGAACCAGAGAACAAATTGCCAACATCTGCTGGATCATCAAAAAAGCAATAGAGTTCCAGAAAAACATCTATTTCTGCTTTATTGACTATGCCAAAGCCTTTGACTGTGTGGATCACAATAAACTGTGGACAATTCTCAAAGAGATGGAAATACCAGACCACCTGACCTGCTTCTTGAGAAACCTGTATGCAGGTCAGGAAGCAACAGTTAGGACTGGACATGGAACAACAGACTGGTTCCAAATCAGGAAAGGAGTACGTATATTGTCAACCTGCTTATTGCAGGTTATGTCAGAGTATGTCATATGCAGAGTATGTCATACGAAATGCCGGGCTGGATGAAGCAGAAGCTGGAATCAAGATTCCCGGGAGAAATATCAGTAACCTCAAATATGCAGATGACACCCCATTATGGTAGAAAATGAAGAAGAACTAAAGAGCCTTTTGATGAAAATGAAAAAAGAGAGTAAAAAAGTTGGCTTAAAACTCAACATTCAGAAAACTAAGATCAAGGCATCCGGTCCAGTCACTTCATGGCAAATAGATGGGGAAACAATGGAAACAGTGAGAGACTTTATTTTTCTGTACTCCAAAATCACAGCAGATGGTGACTGCAGCCATGAAATTAAAAGACCCTTGCTCTTTGGAAGAAAAGCTATGACAACCTAGACAGCATATTCGAAAGCAGAGACATTACTTTGCCACCAAAGTCCGTCCAGTCGAAGCTATGGGTTTTCCAGTAGTCATGTATGGATGTGAGAGTTGGACTGTAAAGAAAGCTGAGAGCTGAAGAATTGATTCTTTTGAACTGTAGTGTTGGAGAAGACTCTTGGGAGTCCTTTGGACTGCAAGGAGATACAACCAGTCCATCCTAATGGAAATCAGTCCTGAGTATACGCTGGAAGATCTGATGCTGAAGGTGAAACTCCAATACTTTGGCCACCTGATGCAGAGAATGGACTCATTGGAAAAGACCCTGATGCTGGGAAATATTGAAAGCACAAGGAAAAGGGGACAACAGAGGATGAAGTGGTTGGATGCCATCACTGACTCGATGGATATGAGTTTGAGTAAGCTCCGGGTGTTGGTGATGGACAGGGAAGCCTGGGGTGCTGCAGTCCATAGGTTTGCAGAGAGTCAGACACTATGGAGCGACTGACCTGAACTGCATGACAAATGATACTTTTTGCTACTTTAACAAATAAGATGTTTTTCAAGATATTTTGAACTGATACCTTAAAATATTAAGTCACAGATACATAAAAATATTCTTTATTTCAAGGGTAAAGAAAAATCATATTCATTCCATATGGAGTCTTAGGTTATGAAGTCTTTTTAAAGATATTATGCAAGATAGAAGAAAAGTGAATTTACCAAAGGAATACAAGGCTAAACACTGAAATTGCTTATTTAAAACTAGATCTCCTTAGGGAGAAAAATCATATAGAGGTCAGTGTTTCAAACGCCAACCATTCTACTTTTTGATTTACTCAGTTTTCCATTTTATTCCTTAGAGAGTAATATGAAAAATTTATTTATTGTTAGTGAGATAAGTTTGCATAAAAAGAAATCAAGTATATCTATCATTCTAGGTAAAGTTTTAAAAAACGCTTTTTACAAAGCGCAAGCTTCAAAATAAATTCCTCGTTTATGTTTATATATAAATTTCAATGTTTTGTCTATTATTTCAAAAGCTAGATAGTTTATATTTATATATAGCTAGCTGGGCTGGAAGAAGCACAAGCTGGAATCAAGATTTCTGGGAGATATATCAATAACCTCAGATATGCAGATGACACCACCCTTATGGCAGAAAGTGAAGAGGAACTAAAAAGTCTCTTGATGAAAGTGAAAGATGAGAGTGAAAATGTTGGCTTAAAGCTCAACATTCAGAAAACAAAGATCATGGCATCTGGTCCCATCACTTCATGGCAAACAGATGGGGAAACAGTGGAAACAGTGTCAGACTTTATTTTGGGGGGGCTCCAAAATCACTGCAGATGGTGACTGCAGCCATGAAATTAAAAGACGCTTACTCCTTGGAAGGAAAGTTATGACCAACCTAGATAGCACATTGAAAAGCAGAGACATTACTTTGCCAACAAAGATCCGTCTAGTCAAGGCTATGGTTTTTGCAGTGGTCATGTATGGATGTGAGAGTCGGACTGTGAAGAAAGCTGAGCACCGAAGAATTGATGCTTTTGAACTGTGGTGCTGGAGAAGACTCCTGAGAGTCCGTTGGACTGCAAGGAGATCCAACCATTCCATTCTGAAGGAGATCAGCCCTGGGTGTTCTTTGGAGGGCATGATGCTAAAGCTGAAGCTCCAGTACTTTGGCCACCTCATGTGAAGAGTTGACTCATTGGAAAAGACTCTGATACTGGGAGGGATTGGGGGCAGGAGAAAAAGAGGATGACACAGGATGAGATGGCTGGATGGCATCACCGACTCGATGGACTTGAATTTGAGTGAACTCCTGGAGTTGGTAATGGACAGGGAGGCCTGGCGTGCTGCAATTCATGGGGTTGCAAAGAGTTGGACACGACTGAGCAACTGACTGAACTGAACTGAATACAGGAATAAATTATACATATCCTGATATCATGTAATTATCTGCTGAGAACTTATAATATTTTACTTTAGCATGTATATAGTATATAAAATATTTGTGTATATTTTACATGCCTAGATATTTGTGTGTGTTATGTAATCACAGTTTTTTCTCTTTGCAATTAAAATATCAGTGTAAAAAATATAGTATTTAGGAATCTTAGCTATCAACTTCATTATAGATTTTTTCTGTTACAATTTATACATCATAAAGTTTACTCTTTAAAAATATGGATTTCCTTAGTTTTTAGTGTACTCACAGAATTGCATAACCATCACCACTGTCTAATTAATTTCAGAGCATTTCCATCACTCCAGAAAAGAAACTTTATACCTGTTAGCAATTGCTCCCTATCCTCCCTTACCCCTCAGTCCCTAGAGGACAGTAATATGCATTGTCTCTCCATGGATTTGCCTATTTTGAGCATTTTATATAAATGGAATCAAACAATATGGTACCTTTTGTGTCTAGTTGCTTTTATCTAGCATAATATTTTCAAGATATCATTCATGTTGTAGCATGTATCTAAACTACATTCTTTTCTGTGGCTATATTAACATCTTGTTATCCATTCATTGGTTCATAAATATATAGAATCTTTTTTCTATTTGTTTGCCTATTACAAGTACTGTTTTCTTGAACACTCATGTATAAGTTTTTAAGTGGATATTCAATTTTCTTGTGAATTTATCTAGGAGTAGAATTGCTGAGTAATATGGTGACTCTGTTTAAGTTTCACTGAATCACCAAACTTTTCTCCAAAATAGCTTCACCAATTTGCAGTACCTCCAGCAGTATGTGAAGGCTCTAATATCTTCACACACTAATCAGCATTGTTGATTGTCTTTTTTTATTACAGCCATCAGAATGAATTTGAAGTTTTCTCTCATTGCGATATTGACTCCTAAGATAATTGGTAACTAAAATAGTAAAAGTATGAAGGCCTTATAATTGCATTAATATTCTTAATAACATGTCATCATGACAGCTAATACTAGCTGTTAACATAGCTGCCATTTTTCATTCTTCTCTCTTGATCTTCAAAGTATGGTCATTAGGAAAGGTTGATGCACTTCCATTGAAGACATAAAGTGAGAGCAGGTCTGAAAAATAAGAGTTTAGGGTGGAGGGTGGAAGGCAACCTATAAAAAATAGCCAGTTCATATGGACCCCTGGCCTGTGGGAGATATTATTATAGGAAGTCATATACTCAAAGAGTAGTCTCTTATTATTTGGTCATTTATATAGTTCAAGGGAATGAATAAATATTCCAAGCTAAATTATGAGCCTAACTTACAAAATTAGACACCTTAGGAGAAACATTTAAATGCACTCTTGAGAGCAAGATTAAAGAATATTGCTCTAGGAGTCTGGATCAAATGTTTTCCCCTGCTTTTGCTGCCCTACTTGGTAATTTTCTCAGTCTGTTTACAATAGCACAGATCATGAGAGTTAAAAAAATACAAAAACTTAACCTTAGCTATAACTCTAGTCTAAGAGCTCCCATTTATAGATAAGAAGAATTAGTCTCAAATTAATTAGTTACCAGCTTTGTTCAAGTTTATGTAGATGGTATAGGGCAATCTCAAACCATGTATTTGGTACTCTTAGCACTGTATTTAAAAATTTTTTAATTGGTATTAGTTGCTTTACAATGTTGTGTTGATTTCTGCTGTACAGCAAAGTGAATTAGTTATGTGTATACCTGTATCCCCTCTTTTTTATATTTCCTTCCCATTTAGGTCACCACAGAGCATTGAGTAGATTTCCCTGTTTAGCACTGTATTTTTAATAGAATTATATTATCTCTGTAGTTCTTTGTTCATTTTTTAAGGATTACAAATTGTTGAACTATTACACTACCCTTGCTCTTAGAGAAGTTGACATCTGGTGGTGAGATACACCAGTATCCAATGCACACACTTTGTAAAGCGTGCTTACAGAGGCAGAAACGGAACTAGAAAAATACTAGACCAAGATTGGAAGAAAGGGATGTCATTAGAAAAAAAGATGATATTTAAGAGCAGTTCTGAATAGTAACTGTCAGAAGAAAAGGGAACACGTGGTGCATGAGTACCATGTGCAAAGTCAAGTAGAGAGAGAAAGCCCAGTAGGGCTGAGCTTCCTCACAGGGATGATATAGTGAGAATCGGTTCAGTTCAGTTCAGTCGCTCAGTCGTGTCCGACTCCTTGTGACCCCATGAATCGCAGCACGCCAGGCCTCCCTGTCCATCACCATCTCCTGGAGTTCACTCAGATCACATCCATTGAGTCCGTGATGCCATCCAGCCATCTCATCCTTGCTCGTCCCTTTCTCCTCCTGCCCCCAATCCCTCCCAGCATCAGAGTCTTTTCCAATGAGTCAACTCTTGGCATGAGGTGGCCAAAGTACTGGAGTTTCAGCTTCAGCTTCATTCCTTCCAAAGAAATCCCAGGGTGGATCTCTTTCAGAATGGACTGGTTGGCTCTCCTTGCAGTCCAAGGGACTCTCAGGAGTCTTCTCCAACACCACAGTTCAAAAGCATCAATTCTTCGGCGCTCAGCCTTCTTCACAGTCCAACTCTCACATCCATACATGACCACAGGAAAAACCATAGCCTTGACTAGATGGACCTTAGTCGGCAAAGTAATGTCTCTGCTTTTCAATATACTGTCTAGGTTGGTCATAACTTTTTTTCCAAGGAGTAAGCGTCTTTTAATTTCATGGCTGCAGTCACCATCTGCAGTGTAGGCCGAGTTAAATTAGAATCAGGTAACAAAGGGCCTTATTTGTTCATTGGGGAAGATTTTATAATTTTTTTTCCTTAAAGGGTAATGGATGGACTTCATGTGAAAATGACAAGATCAGATGTGTCTTTTGGGGAAAGATTTCTCTAGTATTAGGCAGACAGTTTTTAGAAAATAGCCATTTAAGAGTGGGAGGATCAATATATTCACTCCACAAATGCTTATAACAAATACTCTATTTCCAAGCACTGTACTTGAGCACTGAAGATAGAATAGGGAGGAACATGACAAGGAGCTTCCAGACTGCATGTAATATATAGGAACATTCTGTTAGGGAAGAAATGGTATTGGCCCATGGCTGTAGACTGAGTAATGTCAACTTATTTAGTGTATATAAAGGAAACTACAGTAGCAGCCTTGGTGATTGATAGCATGAAGCCAGTGATGGGGAGGGACAAGGTAAGAACAACTCCTGGATCTCTGGCTGCAGCTGTTTATGTTTGTGCCATTTACAAAGGAAGCGAAGAGAAAAACCTGGTTTCTCTGTTCTGTGCCAGTCACTGAAGTAGGATTTTTCAATAGCAAAAGAAAATTGTCAATGGGTACTTTCATTCTCCAACTTAATTACTTCAAATATTTGGAAAGAAAAGGTCACCCTACTAGAAGAACTGCAGTTATTAAAATTGAACTGAAAATGTTAATAATTTTTCAGATGAAATATAGGTATTAATGTAGGGTTTGAAAGTTTGAACTCAATATAATTGTTCCAAAATTAGATCTAAAACTAACATGTACAGGGAAAAGTTAAATAACAGATCAGGATTTTAAATCGATATGATTAATTAACTTGATATAAATAACTTGAGTATTGCTATGTTTATCTGTAAATCATTTATCATGGCACCAGCTGTAAAAGTAAATCTTAATAATAATGATAATGATGTGTGTCATCCTCCCACCCAGCAGAGGTGTCATGACAAATTGTTAACAAACTGTCTTACAGCACTTGACAGATTCAAATACTAAGGTAATAATAGTATAGTCAATAAAATCAACAATGGAACAAATCACTTGGATGCAGCTTAGGAAGGGAAATTTGTTAAAACTTTGGGTTCACAAGTGAATGAAGTACCACCAACAGAACTCTTCCTCAATTTAAGTCCATATTTACATTTTGACTCTTAACTTTCTATGAGAGAGAGAGAGAACACAGAGAAGGCAAGAAAAACATTTCCACAGTTTATTGAGGTGGGGGAACTGATCAGTCTCTCTCTGTGTGTCCCTTTTCCTCTCCCTCTCTTTCCTTCTTTCTCTCCTTCTTTCTCAAATGGAGTATTGACTATTCCCATAGAATCATCTTCCAAATCCAGAATACTCCATACACATGTATCTTACATCTGTGCACTAGCTTTCCTTGTTCAAGGCACATTTGTCTTCACTTTGATCACTTCATGAACCCCTTAAAAGGTCTAATTTCATTGGTGTTTCCCAACAGAAATTAATATACTTATTTTCAACCGAATTTACCCACCTAAAGTAGATTTTGGATGTCACTATTCTTGTCTACCTGTAGGAGCAAGTTCATACTCCTTAGCATGTTGTACAAAGTCCTCTATCATCTTAACCCAGCTTTTTCTTTGCCTTGAGATGTCCACTACACCGTTTCACAAAAGGAGGTTTAGTAACAGAAAGCCTAAGATTTTTTAAAATAGTAGTGTTCCCTTTGTAGCATTATACAATTTCTGAAACCCCGTGTGTCCTTTTTATTATCCAGTCTCCAAACTGTGCTTGCGCACAAGATTTACAGACTACTCACTGCTGTAGCCACACCTGCCTAAGGGCACCCTCATGTTTCCCCAGCACTTGTTCATGCAGCCAGGTCCCGCCTGAAGAGCCCTCCCCATTTTATCCCCTACTAGAAACTTAACTTAGCCTTAAGGTCCCTTAAAACTTAACTCCTTTAATATTGTGTTCCCATAAACCACTGGAACTCTAGAACTACCTGTTTTAATAGGAAAAAAAGACAAAAATTGCAATGAAATTTCAACACACTGTGTAGCCTTGTAAAATGTAGTGAGTGAACTATTATCCAGCTCTTTTCTCCTCTACCATGCTGAATGTTTAATTAGAACATTTAAAATCTTTTTAGAGTTACCTGAGTACCAGATTTATGTCTCTCTGAGAAACTAATATTGTATATTATTAGTTTCAAGTGTATAGCAAAGTGATTCAGTTATATATGTATATATATTCTCTTTCAGATTATTTTCCATTTTATGTTATTACAAGTTACTGAATATAGATCCCTATGCTATTCAGTAGGTTCTTGTTGTTTATCTCATTTATATATAGCAGTGTGTATATGTTAGCTTACTAGTTTCTGAGTTCCCTTGTTGTGTCTTCTGCTGTCTTATTTCAATGCCACGGACACAGTCACCACTCAGCAAAGACCATAGTCCTCTCCTCTGTTCTCTTCTATTTCAAGTTAGGACTTTTTTAATTCTCTCCGGTGGCAACATGATGTAATTTATCATTTGATACAAACTGGTCAATAACACATTTGTCCTGATTTAGCTATAGTTTGAATTTAAGTTGCTATAAGTTTTTAGAAAAGAAGTGAGAAATTTATTAAAAGATTTACTATTGGCTCCTTTTAAGCCATCTTATTTTATGGGACAAGATTACTCCCTCTTAAATTCCATTGTTCCTGGGATCACGTTTGACTATTCGTGAGTCATCCATGTTTTGTTGGTTTTATCTCTCTGGCCCTTGTTCCAGTAAGTTGTTTTATATACTATGAATTCCCAGTTCTTGGACAAAAATGACTCACCTCCAACATTCACCCATTTTACCAGTGAGGTTTTGTGTTAAGTGGAGCTCATTTAAATCCAGTGCCCCCACAGGGAAGGCGATGACCCTGGAATCACTCCTTTATTTCTTAACGTTTTTAAGTACTGCAAATAATTTCAGAGGCAATGAAAAAGTTTCTTTCGAATTGAACTCCCCTGAGCCTTGGATTTCCATGGCTTTCTTCACTGCTGATGTTTTAGTACAGTGGTATGAATATGAAAACCGTTAGTACTAGGGGATTATCTTCTCCCTGGTGCTCTGTGCAATATTTTAAAGGTGTCCTGACATTATAGATTATGCTGAAATAATAGAGCCTACTTGGTATTACATTCTGTATTCATATTTACTAAAAAATGTATTGCTATAGCACATTCCTTAACTTCTTATAGAGAAGAATATAATGTACAACAGAAAAGTGCATTTTTTTAGAAACAGCAAAATGAAAGTTGTTGATTTTAAAAGACATTTTGTCACAGATGAGTGAGAGAGAAAGAGATCAAACCAGCAAGTCTAGACAATCCAAGGTTTCATTCATGCATCTCTTCTGCTTAGTGCTTTCCCCTTCGGTATCATTAGCATTTTCATTTCAAAAAATGACAGTCTGCAGTAGAAGCAGTAAAAATGTTCAACCTGTGGTTTAAATTATTGATTTTTTAGAATATTGAAGCAGTATTTCAAATGGATTTTGTTAGAGATACTTCTGGGTGGGGGTTTCAAAGGTAATTTGATATCCAAAAGCCTGTATATTTCAAAGACTTTTCATTCTTTGAATTTCTTTAGACTCTGGTTGATTGGATAAAACTGTTTATTGTCTTCAGGATTATAAGTAGCAGATCATTGCTGCTTGAACTTGAAACATATCTTTGCAGGCTGTGTTCTTTGTGATTTATGCTGTATGTTCATACTATGATCAACTGGAAAAATAAATCTTCATTTGGAAACAAAACCTGATTTAAAATGAAGGGAAACATATTGTGATTGGCATACATAGAAGGTCAACAGTCGAATGATAGCTAGTTTATTGTAATAAAGCATCCAAGGTATGGTTCCGTAAGGATGGATTTTACTGAAGCTCCTCAAATTTGTGTTATGCTCATAGGGAGTAGAGTGTGGCTACAGAGATTTTCCTTAAAATCTTTTTAAGTCTCTCACCACAGTCAACACTCCCATATGAACAGAAAATGTTTTGACAAGGAGTGAGATTACTGACTGCTGTGTGTATGCTGCGCAGGTAGTTTGCTATTCTCAGCATGTTTCTACTTATGGAGAAAAGCTACTTAAAAATTACATTATATCAAAATGCCTTGATCTGCAATCATTCTACAAGTCGAAGCTCTATTGAAGTCAATGAGGGCTTCGAGTGCAAATTTATGACTGTATTGAGCTTAATATGTGAAGAGTTGCATCATATTTTGTGATGTCAAGTATCGCACAGCAATGGGATGACACAAATTTGAAATAAAACCTGATATTCCCTTCTTGATAAGTGGAAATGAATTAAAAACACCATATCAGAAGCGCTCTTTTTGAGGCATTGGGACATAAAAGGGAAAGCTGCTACTGAATACCGAATGCAGGAGCTGTATCCATAATCATGTATCCATAATAAGTCCTGTTGTTTCAACCAGTTTGAAAATGCATTCTCAATGGCAGTGCTACTATGATAGTTGGGTGGATAATCTGCTGATGTTGCAGCTTTGAAAGAAAAATATTTAATCTGAGGGTGCAAAATTCTAGGATCAAATCTCCTACCTTCCTCTAAAAACATTATACAGAGGAAAATATGACTGAAATAATTGACATTGATCATCTGATTTAATCATCATGATAGACCTTAGAAACGGGAATGCAGTATCTTCTCACATTATTTCATAATCCTATAATGGGGAATCAGAATCCCAGAGAAGTAAGTAAACTATTCAGGGTCACATATCTATTAAATGATGAAGCCAGAATTCTTACTCACGTTTATCTAACTCCAAAATAAATTGTTTTTCTACTATAAAATATCTTCCCTTATTCTTTAATCATGTTACTCTAAAAATGGTATCAAAAGAAACTCTAAAAAAATACAATGACACAAAAGATCAGTGAGCCCTCATAATTGTGCAGTATATATAATGTTTAATTCTTTTTGGTTTCAGGGGTAAAGTCATGCATATCTGCTCCATTCTCCAATTCATTAAATGTTTACCCAATTGAAAGGAATTCTTATTCGTTTATATTCCAGGAACTGTGGGTTAACTGCCTCACTAAGTATCCACAGCAAGCCTATGAAGCCTATGTATTAACATTAGTCCCATACAGCAGACGAGGATGAGACACAGAATGCTTGCTTTCAGAGAAGCTATTAGTAAGTGGTAGAGCAGATGAGAGTATACACCATAAGGAATTGCTGTGAGTAGGCACTGAGTTAATGATAGTGATGATGATGATAAAGTACTACTTCACTCACTATATAAAGATACTGTAATTGTAAATACTTTATAGAAAGGGAATTAATACTTTATAGAAAGGACTCATAGAAAAGTTAGTGACCTGCCCAACCAGTATCATGCAGTGGTTGATCTGGCATAGTGATGAAAGGACTCAATACATTTCTTGGCATCTAGTAATTGCCCCCCAAATATTAAGGGTAACAGTACTAGGTACATATTTAGAGCATGAATCAAAATTTTGTTCAATTTTGAATTAATGAATAAAGCACTGTTGTTCTTTTTTCTGATTCACCAAGCAACTTTTCATCTAGCACTGCCATGGGGAATGAATTTATTTTTTAACTTTTTATTTTTACTTTATTTTACTTTATAATACTGTATTGGTTTTGCCATACATTGACATGAATCCACCACAGGTGTACATGAGATGCTCAACATCACTCATTATTATAGAAATGCAAATCAAAACCACAATGAGGTACCGCTTCACACCAGTCAGAATGGCTGCGATCCAAAAATCTGCAAGCAATAAATCCTGGAGAGGGTGTGGAGAAAAGGGAACCCTCTTACGCTGTTGGTGGGAATGCAAACTAGTACAACCACTATGGAAAACAGTGTGGAGATTCCTTAAAAAATTGCAGATAGACCTGCCTTATGACCCAGCAATCCCACTTCTGGGCATACACACCGAGGAAACCAGAATTGAAAGAGACACATGTACCCCAATGTTCATCGCAGCACTGTTTATAATAGCCAGGACATGGAAACAACCTAGATGTCCATCAGCAGATGAATGGATAAGAAAGCTGTGGTACATATACACAATGGGAATGAATTTTTAAGCTGATTTAAACATCAACGGGACGACTTATGCTTATATCTCAGGTATTCAGTAGCAAGTTTCCCTTTCATGTCCCAATTTGCTAGGGGACTTTGTCCAAGATATTTCAGCTCTAAGTTTCAGTTTCTTATTTCTACACGTGTTATAATGAAGTAGTAATAACTACAAGTTACTGAGTTCACCCATGGGTCAAGTACACTCCTAGCAAATAATAGAAGTAAAACCTTATACAGTGTTTATAACATAGCAAGTGCTCAACAAACGGTAACTATCATTAGTGATACATTTTGTCATCTTTGTGATAGTAGGGAAGGATTAACCAGGTTAGTAACCTCAGGTCAAGTCTGTGATAATATCATCGAGTAGTTCTGGCACATGTAGTTGTGGTGGAAATAGACTCAACAGGGACAATCTGAGAATTTCTGAGTCTGGATTCTTTGCCTTTTACTGTACTAAATTCACCCAGATTTTAGAACTGGGCTTTTGCCTTGATGACAAGGTAAGAACATGGTTCCAAACCTTTTTTTTTTTTCCCTTCTGTTTCATTATATTCATTTGTTGATTTTTGGATTCTACTTATTAGCGATATCAGACATTTTGATATTGTCTTGCCCTGTCTGATTTATTTCACTAAGCATAGTACCTTCCAGGTCCATTCATGTTGGCGCTAGTGCCAAAATTTCATTATTTATTCATAGGTGGATAGTATTTCGCTGTTAGTATACACTCACACACATACATACATACATACAGACATACACCACATCTTCTTTATCCCTTCATCTCTTGATGGACACTTAGGTTGCTTACATATCTTGGCTACTGTAAATAATGCTGCTTTGAACATTGGGGTGCATGTATCTTTTCAAATTAGTGCTTTCTTTTACTTCAGATAAAACCAGAAGTGGAATTGCTGAATCATATCGTAGTTGTATACTTAGTTTTATAGGGACCTCCATACTATTTTCCACAGTGGCTATACTAAATTACCACCAACAGTATAAAAGGCCTCCCTTTTCCCCATATCCTCGTAAACATTTGTCATTTGTGGTATTTTTGGATGACAGCCATTGATAAGTATGAGACGCTATCTCATCTGGTTTTGATTTGCTTTTGTCTAATAATTAGCAATATTCAGCATTTTTTCCTATAACTGTTGACTATCTTTTTTTGAAAAATGTCTATTCAGGTATTCTCCCCATTTTTTCATTGGGTTGTTTGGGTTTTGATACTGAATTGTATGAGCTGTTTATATATTTCTGATATTAACCCTTTAGGGTGACACATGACCCAAACTCATTAGTTCCTTAAAAATACATTTTTCATTATAATAATTTCTCCTAAAAATAAGGTTCCTGATATCAGCAAGTGTAAATAGTTTATGAAGCTATGGTTTGTCTTTTCAACCAAGTTTTATGTGCTCATATTGTGGTGTTATCCTGTCATCTTCCCCATTTTTCAGACATTACACCTGTAAGTCATGTCAGTTTGTGGTTAGCTTATGATTTAGAGATTAAATTTATAATAGGCACAAATATTCTTTTGATATATATATATATATAAATTATAAAATATGGGACATAAATTGAAATATTAGATACAGATTATTATGGGACCTCTTCTGAATGTCTGAAAAGGGACAATGGAACTTAGTATTCATGTCATATTAAAAACTTTTACTTACAGAAAATTTCAAAATGCAGAAAACATGCCCACCCCTAAGCTGCAGTAATTATAACTTTATAGCCAACTTTTATCCATTTTTACCTCATCACCTTTTCTATTCTGGGTTGAAGTAAATATCAGTTGTTTTATGATTTAATTGGTAAATATGTCAATATATGTCCAAAAACACTTTTAAAATTAAAATGATACTAGAATAATAGCTAAAAATAATTTAAAAATTCCTTCAGTTCAGTTCAGTCGCTCAGTCATGTCCGACTCTTTGCAACCCCATGAATCCCAGCACGCCAGGACTCCCTGTCCATCACCAACTCCTGGAGTTCACTCAGACTCATGTCCATCGAGTCAGTGATGCCATCCAGCCATCTCATCTTCAGTCGTCCCCTTCTCCTCCTGCCCCCAATCCCTCCCAGCATCAGAGTCTTTTCCAATGAGTCAACTCATCGCATGAGATGGCCAAAGTACTAGAGTTTCAGCTTTAGCATCATTCTCTCCAAAGAAATCCCAGGGCTGATCTCCTTCAGAATGGACTGGTTGGATCTCCTTGCAGTCCAAGGGACTCTCAGGAGTCTTCTCCAACACCACAGTTCAAAAGCATCAATTATTCGGTGCTCAGCTTTCTTCACAGTCCAACTCTCACATCCATACATGACCACTGGAAAAACCATAGCCTTGACTAGACGGACCTTTGTAGGCAAAGTAATGTGTCTGCTTTTCAATGTGCTATCTAGGTTGGTCATAACTTTCCTTTCAAGAAGTAAGCGTCTTTTAATTTCATGGCTGCAGTCACCATCTGCAGTGATTTTGGAGTACAAAAAAAATAGTCTGACACTGTTTACACTGTTTCCCCATCTATTTCCCATGAAGTGATGGGACCAGATGCCATGATCTTCATTTTCTGAATGTTGATCTTTAAGCCAGCTTTTTCACTCTCCACTTTCACTTTCATCAAGAGGCTTTTAGTTCCTCTTCACTTTCTGCCATAAGGGTGGTGTCATCTGCATATCTGAGGTTACTGATATTTCTCCCAGAAATCTTGATTCCAGCTTGTGCTTCTTCAGCCTAGTGTTTCTCATGATGTAGTCTGCATATAAGGTTTTTCTTCTTTTTTTTTTTTTTTTGTTTGCATATAAGTTAAATAAGCAGGGTGACAATATACAGCCTTGATGTACTCCTTTTCCTATTTGGAACCAGTCTGTTGTTCCAGGTCCAGTTCTAACTGTTGCTTCCTGACCTGCATACAGATTTCTCAAGAGGCAGGTCAGGTGCTCTGGTATTCCCATCTCTTTGAGAATTTTCCACAGTTTATTGTGATCCACACAGTCAAAGGCTTTGGCATAGTCCATAAAGCAGAAATAGATGTTTTTCTGGAACTCTCTTGCTTTTAATAACTAGTTTTTTGTTTGTTTTAAATTTTGTTTGTTTATTTGAATTAGTATATCCAAATAAGATCCCTAGATAGCAGTTGTTTGATGTTTCTCTATATCTCTTACAAATTTTCCACCTCTTTAAAATTTTTAATTGAAATTTTTGTTAGAGAAGCCAACTAATCTGTTCTTTAGAGTTTTTTTTTAAAATTTTGTTTGTTGTCTCCTTGATCTTTTTTTTTAAATTATCTGTAGATTCTTAGATATATTGTAATATATGTAATATATGGTTAGATCTAGAGAATTGATAGTATTTGTGGTGTTGTTTTGGCAAGAATATCTAATAGTTATCTATACTCATTTCTCAGGGTATACAAAATAGCCACTTTTCTGTATTGATGATGCTTGTAAGTAGCTAGTGGTCATCTCAAGAGGTTATAAACCCCAAAAAGCCCCAGGTTACATGTTTTTTTCTAACGTCTCAGTAGTACCCTGACTTGCAAAACAAATTTTGTCATATTACTCTGTTGGTTATGGGTCTGTTAATTTGTTTGGCATTGCATAAACATAATAATTTATTTCTATCTTACATCTTCAGATGTTAACTAGAATTCTGTAAAGAGTAATTTCCTACCATGAATTATTTGATGACCCTGGAGCTAGAGTTCATATGGATAAGCAAGATAAATGCTTTAGTTTTTCCACTTATTTATAAGTTTTCCCATGACCCTACTAGTGCTCTTGTATTTTTTGGCAGCTTCCTTGCTTTTTGATAGGATAAAACATTTTAGGCTCACTTTGCTTTCTTTCTGCCTTGAAATAGAATTAGTCATTTCTCTAAGCAATTTTAATTAAAAAAGTAGTATTTAGAGACCATAATCTGGATCTTAGGGCCACCCACTGATGCTAGGTTGGTCATTGTCTCTAGGCTTTAAAAAGGCAGCCATCTGAATATTAACTGTTTTAGAATAAAATAAATAATAATACAAATTATTTCCAATGCAAATTCAAAACTGCATGATTTTTAGTTAACATTGTCAATGTTACATTTATACTTTCTTTCTTCTGTACTATACACAGCAATCCCATTATCCCAACAAATTTAATACTGAAAAAATGTTGACATATATTTTATTTTGTTTTGCTTTACATTATGTTTATCCCACAGGAGATACACAAATCACAGTGTTTTAAAGTAGCTGTATTGTATAGCACCTCTCTGTGTGGTTATTCCACTAGCTGGTATTCAATTATACAAAATATGGTCCAGAGACAAATGTATGCAAGATATAGTCAAAGAAGTCAAGCTTGTATTTGTGTTCTTTCCCCCATTCTCTCTCTTTCCCAATCTTTACCTGACTCCAAACATAAAAATGTGGATTGGAGATTTAACTGAAAATCTGTTATGTTGGGAGGTTGGAGGAGGATGGATTTACATGACAGGTAATGTAAAAAGAACTAAAATCTTAGCTTCCATAATAGGAAATTACAGGTGAAAGCAGAGGCAGGTGGAGGACTTTTTTTGTGCAAAAAAGGTCTACTCAGTACCTATAAATACAGACTTTTAGTAACTACTCCTAGTAGGAGAACTAAATTTGCTGTCTTTGATTCCCAATAAAACATTAAAAATTCTTTCTTATTATCACTAATGAAACTGGCCTGCCCATAGCCTTCATTTATCCAAACCAGTTTTACCTGAATCTGGTTCAGCCTTCACCTGAGGGGGGGTGGGGCGGGGAACAGTGGAATTTAAGTGTATATTTTCTATTAGAGAACTCATGTGGAAACTATCTTTGCCTCAAGTTCTTCACCATAAATAACCTAATGATGTCAATCAATACTTACAGAATTGTAGCAATCTTAAACTCTAATGGGGAAGGGAAAATATAGGTATCTATGATGTGTGCATTGATTTTTAACAGTTTATCCTTAGTGGAAAGTGTAATTGAGTATGTTTTCAGGTGGATAATACCACTTTAAAGGAGAAATAAGACAGTTTAATGCAATGGGATGAACTGGATACATCCACATATTAAATAACTGTATAGTTCACTGAATGACAGTAAATCTTTATACTTAGATTATATATGTATGTATCCCTAGACCATTATCTCAACAACAGCGCTATTTTCTTCAATTGTTGTCAAGTTGACATCTAGTATCACTTTCATAACTTTCAATGTGATATACCTTTCCTTCTCCCCTCACCCCTGTCACCCCCAATAGGAGAAGGTAATGCATTGGCTTTAATAGAAGCAATATGGAAAAAAATACTTTCAATGCAATAGTGATTTATAATCCACTATCAGTACTTTAAATTTCTCTAGGAATGTGTATGTGTGTGTGTGTTTAGATGAATCTATGTGTGTAAATGATCATACCTATACAAAGAGAGAGGGAGAAAGTGGAGCTCACAAAGTTTTCTAAGAGGAACTAGTAATTTAAAATATTTGTTGGATAAAAATACATGCCAATGCAGGTATCAATTAGTTAAATGAAACAGCCAAAAGAACCATGGCTTTTTTACTTAAAACATAGCTTTAACTTTATCAAGATTTTAAGGTTCTAACAAGATAGTTATATTAATGCATGTGGTTTTATTTATCTTTTTGCAGTCTGCCTTAGTACAATGAGGTACTAAGTAAGCACCTCATTGGTATTATTCACTCATTTTCAAAAAATGACATCCCAATTCTCATTGTTTGGATTAGATGTAGCATGATTTATTCAACTACATTTTTCTTGCTGGACATTTGGATTTTATAAATTTTTGTCATTAATAATGTTCACATTTCATGTCCTGGACTATTATTTCTCTAAACTAGATTCCTAAAGGGGAATGTTGATTCAAAAATATCTGTATTATTTAATTTTGAGAAACACTGAAGATTAAATTTTCAAAAATGTCCTAGCAGTTCACACAGCTGGTGATGTAAGAGTATCCATATTCACCATGAATTCTACCATTGAATGTTATATCAATCTTTCCTTTTTTTTTTTTGCTTTCAATCTTTAAAAGATAAAGGAAAGCAGTTTAGCCCAACAGGCGTGTTTATTTGAGAACAGCAGAGGAATTGCAGTTTAGGACATGCCAACTATTACTGAACCACAAGTATATCTGAAGAACAAAGTAGAGGAACAATCTTTTGGAAAGTATGGGGTTGAGAGGGCCTGTTTGAAACTTCGCTGGAGGAAAGCAAGAGTTCAGCATAGTGGCAGCTTCTTATTGATTGAGCATCACTGGTTTTCACTGGTTGGGCTATTGGCTGGGCAAGGAGAAAATCTTGAGAGTGCTGGTGCAAGAGAGATCCCACTTCAGGGCTTGGCCACTTCATTTAAAAAGAGGTTTCCTTTATTTGTTTTCACACACTGTATTGCAAAAATCCTATGGTTGAAAAATGATGTCTCCTGATTCATGTGCATTTTCCTGAGGACTGGCAAAGTTGAGCATCTTTTTATACTGTTATCTTTATTTGCTCTCCTTCCTCTGTGAAAGGACTGTGCACATCCTTTAACTATGCTTTTTTGTTTTTTCCTTTCTCCCGCAAAACTTTAATAAAGACTAAGGACAAATATTGACTTCTTTTCTGTTGAGTCATTTGTCTCTAACAATTGAGGGGTATTTTTAGACACAGAGAATAGTAATCTTTAACATAGTAGATTCTGTACCACATTTAAACCTACTTTCTATAACTATTTTAAAACAAAAGTTTGTTGTTAGCAAAGTATGTACCCAGAGTTAAACCTCAAATAATACTGAAAATATTTCTATGAAATTCAACTGTACCCTGCCCCACTTTTTAGCACTTTCTTTTCTTGCTATTGCAGAGCAATTCTTTCAATTCTTACCATTTTTTTTTGAGATTTTTAAAACATTGTGATTCTAAATAATATACTTACATTGCATTTTTTAGTTGGACATTTCCTATTGGCTTCCTATTACAGTTTCTAAGAATTTCATTCTCTTATTAATGTTTACCTTACTTTGTCTGTGTAAATATCGTTCATTGTTGACTCAAGTTGTGTGCAATGATTGTTTCCTTTGACTTACAAATATTTGTATTATATAGATTTAATAATTGCACCTTTTAAAAATGTTTTATTTTTTATATAACTCTCATTCTTTTTCCTGTGTATTTTACCTGATTTCTTAGATATGCATAAGCCATTTTCCACAAAAAGTTCCAAAGATTCAGTCAGCTTGTTCTGACTTATGGAGACCACCCACTTCTGTTCTAATCTAGACTCTTGTTTCTGAATCTTCAAATTACTTTATGCTACTGTGCATGTTTCCTGAATCCCATTTCTTCCTTTCTTGGTTAGATCTCTTATTTTCCTAAAACCAGTCCTCCAGAAAGCTCCTCAGAAAGGATGTATAGCAGGAACATTTTTAGAATTCTCCCTGATTTAAGATTTCTAGCTTAAAAGTTACGCCTCTTCAAAAATTTGAGGCATTTCTTCTTGCTTTCTAGAATTTAAATGATGCTCTTGAGAAATAAGTTTTTTAGGCAGAAATAAAGGAAAAGCAGGGACGTGCAATGTCTATATCAGGAAGCAAAGCTTTTTCAGAAATTCTCAGATTACTTTTCACTGGCCAGATCTATATCAGATGGCTTCCCTTAGGTGCAAGGGAATATCGGGAGGCAAGTCTTAAATTGGGCACATTGTTCCCTAAATGATATCTGGAATCTGTGAGTAAGAACAAAAGTAGACGTGAACACTAAATAGGCAGTGAACAATGTCTGATGAATTTGGTTTCATTATAATTTTAAGGTTAATAATTTACTATTTCATATTTAAAGCTGTATTTAGTTTGTTTGCTGTTACAAATAATGCTATACATACTATATGTATGCATATAAATTTATATTTTATATGACTTACATTTGAAATAAAATCCCAGAAGTGAGACTGTTGTTCAAAAAGTACATTTTATTGCACCTCTGTTGCTAAATTCCTTCAAGTCTTCCAGTGTAAACTCTAATGATAGCCCATGAAGTTTCCTATTCCCTCAAGTTTCACCAGTATTCACCAAGTATTATCATTAAAATAAATTCTGTATTGATGGGCATATAATGAATAATGGGGTAGCTTTTAAACTTCTTTGATTACTAATGAGATAACACTTTTTAATTGTTGCTCTTTTCATTTTTCATATCAATTTTTATTTTACCAGCTACTTATTCATATTTACTGGTCATTTTTCTCTTAGAAGTTTTATCTTTTTCTTACTGATTTAAAACCTTTTATAATTGCACTTATATTTATTCTTATCAGCAGCAGTTGTCTTTGGATTTGAATTAGTAGTCTAGCTCAGAAACTCAGTATCAGCTTTACTTAGATTTGAAGAAGACCTGGGACAGGTCTGTTCAGCATCCAGAGTGGCAGCAGAGTGGAAGTGACACGAATCTCTGGCACTGTTTCCAACATCCACAAATCATTCTGTACTGTGGATTTGCGTGGTCGCTAGAAAAGAGGCTACCTGGGTGAAGACTCCCAATTCAGAGTGACCATCACCTCTTTGGGATCCATTTAGTCTTTTTTACCTTGCTAGTTTATGGTTCTCTCAGTGGTAGGTATGTGGCTCCCATTCTTTGATGTAGCTGCATCTCATCAATTAATTAATGACCAAACTCATTAACAAGGGGCAACTGTCCAATGAGTAGAGCATAATCTCAGCAGGACTCTTGTTTAAAGTAGATGGGATATACGTTCTTTGAATTATTGTTGTAAGGAGAATTTGGTCAAAGATAAGTTTTTGAGCATCTCTGAAGCTAGAACAAAGGTCAGCAAAGTCAGGCCCATGGGCCAAATCTGGCCCCTTGCTTAGTTTTGTGAATAAAGTCTTATTGGAACACAGCCACATCCATTAGTTTATTTTGTCTGTGGTAGCTTTCATGGTACAATTGCAGAATAGTTATGACAGAGACTGGTTGAATCACAAAGACTGAAATATTAACTAAATAGCTCTTTACAGAAAAATTTTGCTGATACTGGAGCTAGAAGAGAGGCCGCAACTCAGCTGTTAATCCTTCCCTTCCAATTGAGCAAGAGTATTAATCCAAGTTAGCCATGCTGCAAATATTATCCCAGGTTTTCATTTATATTTTTATAATTAGATGGTATGAAAGTATAAAGAACTAAATAGACATTTCTCCAAAGAAGACATACGGATGGCTAACAAACACATGAAAAGATGCTCACTATTAGAGAAATGCAAATCAAAACCACAATGAGGTACCACTTCACACCAGTCAGAATGGCTGCGATCCAAAAATCTGCAAGCAATAAATGCTGGAGGGTGTGGAGAAAAGGAACCCTCCTACACTGTTGGTGGGAATGCAAACTAGTACAGCCACTATGGAGAACAGTGTGGAGATTCCTTAAAATTGCAAATAGAACTGCCTTCCCAGCCAGGACATGGAAACAACCTAGATGTCCATCAGCAGATGAATGGATAAGAAAGCTGTGGTACATATACACAATGGAGTATTACTCAGACGTTAAAAAGAATTCATTTGAATCAGTTCTGATGAGATGGATGAAACTGGAGCCGATTATACAGAGTGAAGTAAGCCAGAAAGAAAAACACCAATACAGTATACTAACACATATATATGGAATTTAGGAAGATGGTATGCAAGACAGGAAAGAGACACAGATGTGTATAACGGACTTTTGGACTCAGAGGGAGAGGGAGAGGTGTGATGATTTGGGAGAATGACATTCTAACATGTATACTATCATGTGAATTGAATCGCCAGTCTATGTCTGACGCAGGATGCAGCATGCTTGGGGCTGGTGCATGGGGATGACCCAGAGGGATGTTGTGGGGAGGGAGGTGGGAGGGGTTCATGTTTGGGATTGCATGTAAGAATTAAAGATTTTAAAATTTAAAAATAAAAAACTAAAAATAAGTAAATAAAAAAAAATAAAAAAAAAATAAAATTTTTATTGTCTAGATTGTCCTATTTGTTTGCTTTCATTGTTGTTATACTTAGAAAATTTACCAACGTGTAAAATTGAGACTTATATTAACATATATTTCTTCTATTTCCTCTTATTTGTTTACTTATTTTACTTTATAAAATTTAATATCTTTTCTGGTGTATAGACAATCATCATTATTTTTAGCTTATGCATAAGTGCACGCATTCTCAGTTGTGCCTGACTCTTTGCTCCCCTATGGACTGTAGCCCATCAGGATCTTCTGTCCAGGGAATTTTCCTGGCAAGAATACTAGAGTGGGTTGCCATTTCCTCCTCTACGGGATCTTCCCAACCCAGGGATCGAACCTGCATCTCCTGTGTCTCCTGCACCAAGCAAGCCCATTTTTAATTTATTTTTCTCTAAATGATGTGTCAATTGTCCTAGTACAATTGATGACTATTTCATAAATATTTCCCTTAAATTGGACATTAGGGTCTAACTATCCACCATACTCAGGGCATCCCTGGAGGCTCAGAGGTTAAAGCGTCTGCCTTCAATGCGAGAGACTTGGGTTTGATCCCTGAGTCGAGAAGATCCCCTGGAGAAGGAAATGGCAACCCACTCCAGTATTCTTGCCTGGAGAATCCCATGGACAGAGGAGCCTGGTGGGCTACACTCCGCGGGTCGTAAAGAGTCAGACACAACTGAGTGACTTCACTTTCACTTTCACTTTCACTTTCACTTTCATCCACCATATTCACAAACATGCCCACATACACTGGCTTTCTATTTTGCTCCATTGTTCAATCTCCTCTTGTGATAAAACCATGCTGATAAAATTACTGATTTTTATTCTTCTGTTAATTTTACTAATATACATCATTGTACTTTTCTTATTTTTTACACTTCTTTAGCTATTATCACTGCTTTATTTTTATAGGTAAAATTTGGAATCATTTTTTAATGTAATTTCAAAAGTCAAAAGAATTTATATTCAAATTGCATTTTATTCACAATTTATTGAGTTCTGTAGAAAAAAAGTGATGTCCAATTTTCGTTATAATTATATGTTTCATTCAGGCTAAATAAAATTTTAGGAAAGATGTTCAAAATGACAAAACTACATATCTGTATGCATTTTCTACATTATATACCACCATGAAACATTATATTCTGTATTCCTGAAAAGGTGATTTGAATACACAGAAGATCTACCCAAAAAAGGTCTTAATGACCCAGATAACCATGATGATGTGATCACTCACCTAGAGCCAGACATCCTGGAGTAAAAAGTGAAGTGGGCCTTAGGAAGCATCACTACAAATAAAGCTAGTGGAGGTGATGGAATTCCAGCTCAGCTGTTTAAAATCCTAAAAGATGATGCTGTGAAAATGCTGCATTCAATATGCCATCAAATTTGGAATAGTCAGCAGTGGCCACTGGACTGGAAAAGGTCAGTTTTCATTCCAATCCCAAAGAAAGGCATTGCCAAAGAATGTCCAAACTACCGCACAATTACACTCATCTCACATGCTAGCAAAGGAATGCTCAAAATACGCCAAGCTAGGCTTCAACAGTATGTGAACCGTGAAGTTCAGATGTTCAAGCTGGATTTAGAAAAGGCAGAGAACCAGAGATCAAATTGCCAACATTCACTGGATCATTGATAAAGCAAGAGAATTTCAGAAAACATCTACTTCTGCTTCATTGACTATACTAAAGCCTTCGACTGTGTGTATAACAATAAACTATGGAAAGTTCTGAAAGAGATGGGAATACCAGACCACCCTACGTGCCAAGAAACAGCATATTCATCATCTCTAGAAATATCCTTTTTTTGTGTGTGTATATTTTTATATTTTGATAGGAACACTTAATATGAGGTTTATCCTCAACATATTCTAAAGTGCACAATATCGCATTGTTATAACTATAGGTACAATTTTGTAAAGCAGATCTCCAAAACTCATCTTGCATAAGAGAAACTTTATACCCATCACTAATAATCAGAGAGATTTGGACCTAAAATCACAAGTGATATTACCTCACACTTGTTAGGTTGCCTTAAAAAAAAAAAAAACACAAAAAACTATGAAACAACGGTTGGTGAAGATGTGGAAAAATTGGAACTCTTCTAAGAGGAACTCTGTACAAAGTATGGCCTCTTTAAATAGCTTTGGATATTAAAAGTAGAGTTGAAATCATTTTGAGTAGTTCCTAGTTATTGGGCAAGTTATTCCTTCTTAGGATTATTTGAAAAATAGTCTAAACTTCCTGTGTATGACTGTCCTTCATATAAATGATTAACACTATTATATATCATTTGGTTTCCCTTCTGTAAGATACTTCTTTGAACTGTTCCTCATGTGATATCATTTTAAGTCTCTTAACCATTTTTACTGTTTTTTAATGAAAGTGCACTGTTGCCCCAAATTGATAACAGTACTCTTAACAGCTATAACAAGAGGTGGACGATCACATCCCCTTTCTAATACAAATTTACTGTAAATATATTCACTGTTTCTGTGTGTGGCCTCCTTTTTTATAGCCATACAGAAATAAAAGCGCCATGATATTTTATTATTTTCAGTTGATGAACTGTTCCCATTCTGCCTTGCACTTGTGCATTTGGAGTGTTAGATCCAAAATACAATTACTCATCACATGCTATTTTAATAAATTAAATCTATCATTCTGGCCCATCAGCATCTCCTTGGGATTTGATTCTGTGTCCAACATACTGGTCTCCCTTTCTGATTCTAGTCTTTGTTTCTTTTCTTGTTGTCCTGTCTTGGGACAATCCACGTTAGTCTTTGTGATCTCCCTTAAAACATATTGAAAGTAGAGACGGTGTAATTTGTAACTATTGGGGAAACTTTATTGATCTCACTGTACAGATTTGCATCAATGAAGTGGGCACCTCAAGCTTTGTACAAAGTTTTCCTAAAAGGATATGTACGGTCTAGATCTTTTCTGCATTGTAGCACTCACAGTCTCTAGCTTAAATTCTTTCCCTTTACCAGAACAAGCAGTGTGGCGTGTTATTAGGAAACTCATTCAGAAATCTTAAAATCCTTTTGTGGGTACAGTTGTGTCAACTAACACGTGCAGCTTCAGTAAATTCTCAGAAGCCCTCCTAAAGACCAGAGTTCTCCAGTATCTTTGTGCAATTGTACTACTTAGAACCATGCACAACATCCCTAATACACAGTATCAATTCACCAAAATAAGATAGATGTCAATATTAAATCAGATATATTGAAACTATAGAAATGTAAAGCATGTTAATGCACAAAAGCCCATTGAACTATAATAAATATTTGTACTGTATCACATACTATTCTAAAGTCTGCATGTACCTTGTTCTACCTTATCCAAGATAAGGTGTGGTTTTTTTTCCCCCAAGATAGCTTTTAAAATTTTTATTTTTGTCTTCATGTTACCAATGAGGAAAGTGAAGTGGAAGGAGGTTGTAGCTTGTCTAGGTGCCACAGTTAGTATGATGAGAGAATTGGAGTGTGAACTCAGGTAATTTGACTTTATTTTTTTAACCAATACACCGTAGTGTTTCCTGGTATTAAAAAGAAAAGTCTTTGAAAATGCAGGACAAATGTACACAGTCGGATTAATGTAATCAGTATGGACCTGTGTCTCTTAATCTGATCTCTTACACCTTTGAAGCATTTTCTTCTAATCCCTCTCAATCCAGTCAGCACATTTAATAAATATGGCCTCTGTATCTCTGTTAGGTCCTTTAATATCCATCAGTTATTTATAACAATTACAAAGATGACTTGGAGCCCTTTTGTTTAATATTAGAAATCCTTTTTTCATGTGAATAGCAATAATTTAAGTTTGCTTTTTTTCTTAGTTCATCTCCTCCGTTTTATCTAAGGGGAAAATCAGATACCTTACTTGCTGTGATTTAGGTACTTGGGATCTTCCACGTTTCTCTATATATTAGATTTGTAACCATTTCAAAAAGAAATAAGATTATTTTGAAATTAGCCTATTACAAAATTGATCCAAGACATTGCAATCCAATTATAGGATCATTATATGGTGCTATGGTTAGTATCTACAGTCTAAGTTGTGAACCATTAGTATAGCTTAATTTTGTTATAGAAACAGAAACTTATCAATATGCTAATGAATGAATTTCAACATGCTCTTGTTTGTTAAGTATTAAGCAGTGTTGCCTGTAAGTATTGTTTTATTTTTTGCTACCAGAAAATCAGCAATAAAAATACTATTTAAAAAAAAATCAACCATAACCAAAAAAGTTTGTGAGGAAATAATGGCATTTTATTTGTGTCCTTTGTCTTTGCAATCAGAGCTTCCCCTTAGGGCTATTTTATCACACAAATTGTACATCTGCAGGCCTGCAGTGTAAAAATTACTCATTCTTTAGCCTTTGGTTATCAGAACCATGGGTTTTTATTACATTTACGTATATCAGATAAAAGGCTTCTGGAGATCTATGATGTTTATGTAACCCTCACCTAAACGTGGAAATAATTATATGTAGTGCTATGAAACATTACAGATGTTAGCACAGCATTTTGTTCCTAATGAGGTTGATATATTAAAAGGCAATTCCTTTACATCATTTTTGCGAGGACCATTCCAGCTAATAAACATCAGTGCTGACTGTCCACAGAGAGCCATAAGGACCACGGATCCAGCTCTGACTGATCTTGGACTTTCCTGAAAACTTGTCAAAACTGTCATCATTTAAAAAAATATTTTGGACAGTATTTCTCTATACATTTATGTTTTGGAATCGATTGTTTTATAGTGACTAGCTGTACTTTGTATTATTGCTTACTGTCAAACAGCTTATATGTCTTAAGCCTTCCTGAAACTTAAGAAACAGGATCATCTTTAACTAATTATTTGTATTTCGCCTTTTAAAGCTTTGCAGGAAAATCAGAATGGTGCTTTCCCTCATCCTCTGAAGTCATCCTTTGTTTGTTCTTTAATCTGCCCCTTTACACTTTGAACAAGAGGTCTGGGTACAGTGGCTGACTGGCTAAATCTGATCAGTCTGTTTTTATACAGCCTGTAAACTGAGAATGATTTTTACATTTTTAAATGTTGGGGGGAAACAAAGGAAAAATAACATGTGTAACTTGTGAAAATTACATGAAATTTATGTAAGTAGCAGTAAGAAATAAATAGTTGGCCAGTACTTAGCATGAAATTCACATTTTAGTGTCCATAAATACATTTTCATTGGAACACAGATTGCTCTGTCGTTATATTTTGTCTGTGGCTGCTTTCATGTGACAATGGCAGAATTGAGTAGTTGTGACAGAGATAGTATTGCCTGCAGAGCCTCAACTAAGTATTACCTGACTCTTTACAATAGAAGTTCATTGACCTCTGCTCTAGACAATCTTCCTGTCCTTTGTAAGATTTGAAGCTTTCTCTCTGGACAGACTTCTCTTCTTTTTGTACTCCAGAGAGATCTTTTTCAGTGCCCTCCTGTCCATTGTGAGTTCAAAGGTCTCTAGAGCATTGAGATATAATGAGAAAGCATGAGAATATTTTATTTTTGTAAATGATTTATTTGGAGATGGATGGTCAAATGTTTGCTCATAATGATGGGTATGAGATAAAAAAATTTTAAAGACCACTGCCCTATTTGTATGCCATAATCTATTTTCTATAAAATATTAAAGGCATACAGGATATTATTTGGCAATATACGAGAAAAAGCTTCAGAGTCTGATGGGTTTGTGAGATAATGAATTATAGAAAGGTTGACAGATAAGTTTAGTACTGGATATCTTAAGACCTTTCATATGGTTAGAGTGTATTGTGAATCACCAAGAAGAGGTATCACTTGATGTTATCCCAAGATAGTCTAGCCACAGAACTTTCCATAATACCCAAATATTCTAGCAAGTAGCTTCGGAAAAATGTTTCAGAGGATGTTTAAGTACATTGAATTTTATTGTACCTGTGAAAGTACAGATAATATTGTAGACCGCCATTCAAATATGAGCTATCATTTGGAGGGGCTTTTGCCAATCTTGGCATCTGGACAAGCATTTAAGTGACTGAATTCATTGCTACTTAAAATATATTCATTATCATTATTATTGTCATTAATTTTGAATAGACTTAAAGTCAGATTGTGATTACTATCCAAAGAAAAACTGATCACTGGATTGTTCCTTCTAACCATCCAATGATCTCTAACACTACTTCAGCAAGCTAGTGGTAGAGTCTCAAATTAGCATTTTAATCAAAGTGATTAGAAGATTTTGATTATCACATCTCTACCTGAAACTAATTGATTTTTAGGTCGGCATATAAGAATGTTTATTTTATGGTTACCTCTAGCATTCTCATCTGCCCACCACTGTTTTATTATGATTTTGATTATACCATTTTCAGAATTAGTAACTATTATAACTAAAGTAATTCATTAAACAATTTAAGCGGTGAAATTCTCCATTTCGTGCTGTCTTCTGAAGAATAAGTAAACAAGAAAGTATATCTCAGAACACTGTGATTGAACTAACTCACAAATCCATTTGTAGGGGAAGAAAAGTTTTCCTGAAACCTCATAGGGTTCCAGGCTGGGTTCTGAAAATTAAACTGACAAGACAGATTAAGAGGAGAAAAGTATCCACATTTTGTTGAGTTTTTACGTATACATGGAATTCTTCAAAAGAGAATGAAGACTTAAAGAAGTGACCACAGCAGGAAGCATTAATACCTTTCAGACAAAGAAACACTGTATTTTTGAAGAACAGACAAGACAAAGTGGTTTGGGCTAGGGTAATAAGTGGTGAAGGCATATCTAGGAAGATATGGATGAGTTGAACAAGGTCTGTTTGTACAGTTTTCTTGGCCCTCCCATTCCCCAGGTACAGGAAGGGTACTTTTTGCAGAGAGTTGTATAACATGTTTCAGGGGAAGAGGGTGAAGGGAAAGAGGTCCATATGACCTTTCTGCTTCTGCCTTTTTAAACAGATTCTTCAGCTTGAGTTACTTAATATGCCAAGGTGCCATATTTTGGGTTAGCATGTTCTGAACCTGACAAAAGCAAAGATTTTGCCATTTAATTTTCCTTTTTACAATAATGCCTAAAAAGTGAACACATTCTGAAGTCCAGAATTCTCAGTTTCTTTGCTCGGTTTTTCTTCTTTTATTTTGGTTCTGATTTGTAAAGCCTTCCCCTATAAAGCTGTATAGATCATCTTCTAAGAGTATAACTGCAACAAGATTATCTCTTATGAAACTGAAAAAAAAAACCAACTTGAAAAACTAGAAGACACAGACAGGAAGTTTTTCAAATGTCCTTCAGTTTTCTTGTTTGCATTTCCTCAAATGAGACTGCTGCAAAGCGGTTCAGAGTTTAGAATAGCTTTGAAAGCTTTTATTGTTCCGTGGCTAATTTTAACCTGTGATAAAGATTGCTTTTTGTATTCAGTTGAATGTGATATCCAGTAATTGTTTGTCAAGGCTAAGTGCTGTAGGACAGAATACATTTTTTAAATGGCATTTTGTAATTATAATATAACCATCTTTATGGCCTAATATGTGAAAGAATGTTATTGAGGAGGGGTGTTACAATTATGAGAAAATAGACTTTAAACTTCATTATTTCAATTATTAAATCTTATGGCTGCTTAACTTACATTTAGGGAAGTCTGATTTTGTATATTTGCTCAGATAAATGATTTTTGGTTAGCTGATTGGTTTCACAGATTCTTGGCAGTAATAAACTTCTTTTCTCTCTCTCATACTGTGCCTTCTTATTTTAGTCAGTAGAATATTGGTGGGGAGGATTCCCTAAGATAGCCAAAGCATGTGTGTATGTAACGTAAAGTGTTTTTTTCTAATAATTCAATGTATTTATTTATGGCTGTGCTGGGTCTTCCCTGCTGTGCAGGCTTTTCTCTAGTTGCAGAGAGCAGAGTCTACTTTCTAGCTGTGGTGCCCAGGCTTCTCCTTGTGGTGGCTTCTTTTATTGGGGAGCACGGACTCTAGGGTATGCAGGTTTCAGGAGCTGCTGCAGTTGGTCTCAGCCATTGCGATTCCTGGGCTCTAGAGCACAGGCTTAAGAGTTGTGACACACGGGCTTACTTGCTCCACAGTGTGTTGGATCTTCTTGGACCAGGTATTGAAGCAGTGTCTCCTACATTGGCAGGTGTATCTTTACCACTGAGCTACTAGGGAAGTCCTAAAGTGATTTTAATATGAGTCTGACAGTACCCCCAAATCATAAATTTGCATCATGAATTGAAAATATTCAGATAGAAATATTTATATGTTGAATGTGTTTTAGTTTTATAGATCAATGACTTTTTGTTATTCTAATCAGTGATGACTGAAAATGATGGGAAAAATCATGTCATACAACGTCACTATTTTGTTAGAGGAACAGTAGAATCAGTGTTCTCTAAAACATCATTCAGGGCCATATCAACAGAGGTGGTTAAGGTTGAGGGCGAACATGCCAATCTCAGTCTTAGATGGCTTACTGCTTCTGCTGCTGCTAAGTTGCTTCAGTCGTGTCCGACTCTGTGCGACCCCATAGACAGCCTCCTACCAGGCCCCTCTGTCCCTGGGATTCTCCAGGCAAGAACACTGGAGTGGGTTGCCATTTTTTTCTCCAATACATGAAAGTGAAAAGTGAAAGTGAAGTCGCTCAGTTGTGTCCGACTCTTAGTGACCCCATGGACTGCAGCCTACCAGGCTCCTCTGTCCATGGGATTTTCCAGGCAAGAGTACTGGAGTGGGGCGCCATTGCCTTCTCCAAGATGGCTTACACTAGAATGTAAATCCGTGCTCTACAATAAAAGAAGCCACCACAACTTCCACCATAGGGTCTGCATCCTATCCTTTGTTTCCTGCTGAATACATTATGCTTTCTTTGTTTACTCTTTTTAAAACCATAAAATATACCAAAAGGCATGTCTAATTTAGATATATAGTTTAAGAAATAATAAAATGAATATCTTTCATTTCACAAGTTAAGATGCAGAGCAGGACATTTCTGTACCTTTGAGTCTCTGTACCCCTCCTCAGTGTGTCCGTCCATCTGAAAAGTGAAAGTGAAAGTGTTAGTCACTCAGTCGTGTCCAGTCTCTGTGACCCCGCAGACTGTAGCTCCTCAGTCCATGGAGTTCTACAGATAAGAATACTGGAGTGGGTTGCCATTCCCTTCTCCAGAGGATCTTCCCAACATTGGAACTGGGTCTCCTGCATTACAGGCAGATTCTTTACCATCTAAGCCACCAGGGAAGTCCCATTCTTCCCTCTAGAGGTAATGAATTGAATTCTGTGATAATCATTTTCTTGCTTTTGTTTATGTTTTGCCACATATGCCTCCCTAAATAGTGTGTTGTTTAGTTTTGCCTATATTAATATTTTATGTAAGCATAATCAATTTATATTTTATGCAACTTGCTTTTCACTTCTTAGTGTTCAATCTTTAGTTTTTCACATTTATTGCAGTTGAAGTCACATTAGTTCATTCATTTTCCCTGTTCATTCATTTGCTCATCATTTTTTTATTTGAAAACATCTTTATTTTACTCTTATTCTTGAGTTATAATTTTGAAGGTATGCAGTTATTCTCAGTCAACGTTTCTTCTTTAAAGAAAATAATTTACTCTTTTCTGACTTCCACTGGCATGCTAGGAAGTTCACTATCAATCTGCTTTTTCTTGTAGGTAGTCTTTTTAATCTTTGGTTTCTTTTTAAATCTCTTTATTTTTGCTACAAGGAACTACATTTACTTATTTATTTTTGAATAAAATTTATCTACAATATTATATTAGTTTCAGGGGTACCACATAGTGATTCAGTAGTTTTATACATTATGGAATGTTCATCTTGATTAATCTTGTTACCATCTGTCACCATACAGAGGTGCTATAGTATTATTGACTATATCCCTTATGCTGTATGTTGCATGTCTGTGTCTTATTTATAACTAGATTTTTTACCACCCAATCCCCCTCCACTATTTCGCCCATCTCCACATACCCCACACTTCTGGCAACCACCAGTTTATTCTCTGTCTCTATGAGGCTGTTTCTTTCTTGTTAGGTTTGTTGCTTTTTATATTTAACAAATAAATAAAACCATATGGTGCTTCTCTTTTTCTGTGTGATTTATTTCATTTGGCGTAGTACCTTCTAGGTGCAACTATCTTGACACAAACAGCAGAATTCGTTCTTTTTTATGTCTGGGTAATATTCCATTCCCCTTCATGGATCACAGCCTTGTTGTGGCAAAGGGGCTTGTATAACTCAATGAAGTTATGAGCAATGCCATGCAATGCCACGCAAGACAGATGGGTCAGAGTGAAGGGTTCTGACCAATCGTGGTCAACTGGAGGAGGGAATGGCAAACCACTCCAGTATTCCTGCTGTGAAAACCCCATGGGCAGTGTGAAAACGCAGAAAGATGAGACCAGAAGATGAGCCCCTAGGTCAAAAGGTATCCAGTATGCTACTGGGAAAGAGCAAGGGCAATTACTAATAGCTCTGGAAAGAATGAAGTGACTGGGCCAAAGCAGAGATTACAGTCAGTTGTGGATGTGTCTCTTGGTGGGAATAAAGTCCAGCACTATTGATAATAATATTACATAGGAACCTGGAATGTTAGGTCCATGAATCAAGGTAAACTGGACATAGACAAGCAGAAGATGGCAAGATTGAACATCAACATCTTAGGAATCAGTGAATTAAAATAGACTGGATGGAGGAATTTAATTCAGATGACCATTATATCTACTACTGTGGGCAAGAATCCCTTAGAAGAAATCGAGTTGCCCTCATAGTCAACAAGAGTCTAAAATGCAGTACTTGGGTACAATCTCAAAAATAATAGAATGATCTTGGTTTGTTTCCAAGCAAAACTGTTCAGCATCACAGTAAGCCTCTTGATGAGGGTGAAAGAAAAGAGTGAAAAAGTTGGCTTGAAATTCAGCATTCAAAACACTAAGATATGGCCTCCAATCCTATCATTGCATCACAAATAGATGGGGAAGAATTGGAAACAGTGACAGATTTTATTATATTGAGTTTCAAAATCACTGCAGACAGTGACTACAGCCACAAAATTAACAGACAGTTGCTCTTTGAAATGAAAGCTATGACAAGCCTTTACAGTATATTAAAAAGCAGAGACATCACTTTACCAGCAAAGGTCCATATAGTTAAAAGTATATTTTTTCCATTAGTCATGTATGGATGTGAGAGTTGGACCATAAACATGGCTGAGTGCCAAAGAATTGATGCTTTCGAATTGTGGTCCTGGAGAAGACTCTTGAGAGTCCTTGGACAGCAAGGAGATCAAACCAGTCAATCCTAAAGGAAAGCAACCCTGGATATTCATTGGAAGGACTGATGCTGAAGCTGAAGCTCCAATCCTTTGGCCACCTGATGTGAAGAGCCAATTCACTGGAAAAGATACTGATTTGGGAAAGACTGAAGGCAACAGGAGAAGAGGATGTCAGAGGATAAGATGGTTAGATAGCATCACTGACTTGATGGACATGAATTTGAGCAAATTCTGGGAGATAGTGAAGAAGAGAGGAGCCTGGCATGCTGCAGTTCATGAGGTTGCAAAGAGCCAGACACGACTTTACTGAACGACAACATATTCCATTGTATACACAGGCCATATTTTCTTTATCCATTCCTTCATCAGTGACTACATAGGCTGCTTCCATATCTTTGCTAGTGTAAATAAAGCTGCAGTGAACATTGGGTGGGGGCAATAGGTTTCTGAATGGATGTTTTATTTTTCTTTAGTTAATGCCCCAAAGTGAAAATTCTGGGTCATATGATACTTCTGTTTTTAATTTGATGAGAAACTTACATATTTTTTTCCCATTTTGGTTGTGCCGTTCTACATTCCCGCAAACAGTGCACGAGGGTTGCTTTTTCTCCACGTCTTCACTAACACTTGTCATTATTGTCTTTTTGATAACAGCCATTCTGACAGGCATGGGATGATATCTCATAGTGAGTTTGATTTTCATTTCCCTGATGTTTAGTGATCTTGAGCATCTTTACATGTGTGTCTGTTGGCCGTCCATACATCTTATGTGGAAACATGTCTATTCCTGTCCTCAGCCTATTTCTTAATAAAGTTTTTTAAAACATAATTTTATTTATTTCTTTTTGGCTGTGCTGAGTCTTAGTTGCTGTGGTGGCTTTTCCTTAGTTGTGGCAATTGGGAGCTACTCTCTAGTTGCAGTGCCCAGACTACTTATTGTGGTGACCTCTCTTGTTGCAGAGCGTGGGCTCTAGGGCACGTGGGCTTCCGAGGTTACAACACCTGCGCTCAGTAGTTGTGGCTCCCAGGCGCTAGAGCACAGGCAATAGTTGTATATGGAATTAGTCTGCTCTGCAGCACGCAGGATCTTCCCAGACCAGCGATTGAACCAGTGTCTCCCGAGTTGGCAGGCCAATTCTTTATGACTGAGCCACCAGCGTAGCCCCTCAAGTTGTTTTTTGTTACTGTCGTATGAGTTCTTTATACATTTTGGATATTAATCCTTTATTGGACATATTTTTGCAAATATCTTCTCCCAATCAATAGGCTGCCTTTTCATTTTGTTGATGGTTTCTTTCACTATGCAAAAGGTTTTTAGTTTTATGTAGTCCTATTTATGTTTTTCTTTAGTTGGCCTTCCCTGAGGGAGACACAGTCACAAAAATATTGCTAATACCAGTGTAAAAGAGCTTACTGTCTGTATTTTCTTCTAGAAGTTTAATGGTTTCAGGTCTTGTATTTAAGTCTTTAATACAATTTGAGTGTATTTTTGTATATGGTGTAATATAGTAGGTCTAGTTTCAGTCTTTTGCATGTAGTTGGTAAGTTTTCACAACATCATTTATTGAAGGGACTACCTTTTCCCCATGTATATTCTTGCCTTCTTTGTTGTAGATTAATTGACCAGATAAGTATAGGTTTATTTTTGGGCTCTCTATTCTTTTCCATTGATCCAATGGACTTTCCTTGAGTTTGTTGAGGTCCCTAGATCTGAAGATTAACATCTTTCTTTAATTGTATTATTTCTATGACAATATATACTGAGATACTTCATTTCCTGATTCTTCCAATTATCTTCTTGTGAACTTCAGTCAGATTTCTCATTTAATTCCCCATTTTTCATTTCTCTTTACTTTCATCTCCTATGTCTGTGCTACCTTTCAAGTAATTTTCGTAGATATACAGTCAAGTTGACTACTTCTCTTCAACTATGTCTGGTCTCTTAATTACCATAAACTATTAAGATTCTTTTTTTCCCAATTACTGCTTTTTATTTCTAAAAATTATTTTTCTGATATTTAAATTTTTTTTTCATTTTTTTAAAATTTTTATTTTTTTTAATTTAATTTTATTTTTTATTTATTTATTTTTTTAATTTTAAAATCTTTAATTCTTACATGCGTTCCCAAACATGACCCCCCCTCCCACCTCCCTCCCCACAACATCTCTCTGGGTCATCCCCGTGCACCAGCCCCAAGCAAGCTGCACCCTACGTCAGACATGGACTGGCGATTCAATTCTTACATGATAGTATACATGTTAGAATTCCCATTCTCCCAAGTCATCCCACCCTCTCCCTCTCCCTCTGAGTCCAAAAGTCCGTTATACACATCTGTGTCTTTTTTCCTGTCTTGCATACAGGGTCGTCATTGCCATCTTCCTAAATTCCATATATATGTGTTAGCATACTGTATTGGTGTTTTTCTTTCTGGCTTACTTCACTCTGTATAATTGGCTCCAGTTTCATCCATCTCATCAGAACTGATTCAAATGAATTCTTTTTAACAGCTGAGTAATACTCCATTGTGTATATGTACCACAGCTTTCTTATCCATTCATCTGCTGATGGACATCTAGGTTGTTTCCATGTCCTGGCTATTATAAACAGTGCTGCGATGAACATTGGGGTACATGTGTCTCTTTCAATTCTGGTTTCCTCGGTGTGTATGCCCAGCAGAAGGATTGCTGGGTCATAAGGTAGTTCTATTTGCAATTTTTTAAGGAATCTCCACACTGTTCTCCATAGTGGCTGTACTAGTTTGCATTCCCACCAACAGTGTGGGAGGGTTCCCTTTTCTCCACACCCTCTCCAGCATTTATTGCTTGCAGATTTTTGGATCGCAGCCATTCTGACTGGTGTGAAGTGGTACCTCATTGTGGTTTTGATTTGCATTTCTCTAATAATGAGTGATGTTGAACATCTTTTCATGTGTTTGTTAGCCATCCGTATGTCTTCTTTGGAGAAATGTCTATTTAGTTCTTTGGCCCATTTTTTGATTGGGTCGTTTATTTTTCTGGAGTTGAGCTGCAGAAGTTGCTTGTATATTTTTGAGATTAGTTGTTTGTCAGTTGCTTCATTTGCTATTATTTTCTCCCATTCAGAAGGCTGTCTTTTCACCTTGCTTATAGTTTCCTTTGTTGTGCAGAAGCTTTTAATTTTAATTAGATCCCATTTGTTTATTTTTGCTTTTATTTCCAGAATTCTGGGAGGTGGATCATAGAGGATCCTGCTGTGATTTATTTCTGAGAGTGTTTTGCCTATATTCTCCTCTAGGAGTTTTATAGTTTCTGATCTTACATTTAGATCTTTAATCCATTTTGAGTTTATTTTTGTGTACGGTGTTAGAAAGTGATCTAGTTTCATTCTTTTACAAGTGGTTGACCAGTTTTCCCAGCACCACTTGTTAAAGAGATTGTCTTACTCCATTGTATATTCTTGCCTCCTTTGTCAAAGATAAGGTGTCCATATGTGTGTGGATTTATCTCTGGGCTTTCTATTTTGTTCCATTATGGTAAGCTTTGAATGTTAAATTTTAGATTCCATATGTGAAAATCTCAATATCTGTGTATTTGTTCTTTTTTTTTTTTTTTTTTGGTAGATCTGACATTTTAGCATTTTCTTCCTACTGACTTTCACTTATGAGGCTTTTTGCCCTCATTTGATTGGTAGAATTCTATTGTGAACTCACATCCCTGAGGTAAAAATTTCTCCAGAGTGATGTGGACACTAGTTACCTGAAGACACTGTGAGCAAGAACTACTTTTAAACCAAATTTTCCATCTGTTGTTTGGGGCCCAGCCAAATTTGTAGTCTTAGAAGAGATATTTTCTTTCTCACACAAAATCAGGACTCAAATGGACACATCCCATCATTGCCCTATAGTAATTCTTTAGCTCACAAAATGAGATGAGAGCATCGCTTTTTGTTGGTCCTACCTATATGTGGAGGCTTGTCACCCAGCTACAGCACTTGGGCCCTGACTTTCCCAGCTCTCTCAGACGTTTCTAAGCCATCAGAACTTATGCTCTAGGCCACTTGGGACTGGCAGACACCTTGAGGGCAAATATCACCCTACAACTGGTTTGCCATGTGGATCTCTGCTGGGTTGTCATTTCTGATCCTTGAGAAACTTCCATGTTTTGACACAGGGATGGTTGTGCATCTTTGGTTGTTGTTTTTTCGTACCATGTCCAGTCTTTTTAAATGTCCTGTGTTGTGAGGGTTTTCTCTCAGTATCTTGTTAATTATAATGCAAAAATGGAGAACTGCTGCCTAATTCTTTTGGATGCCCCCTTCCTTAAGTAATAGTCATTTCATTTACAGTGGCTTCTAGAGTAAGGCCACAATATTTATACAAGTTTTACAAAAAGTAAAGCTTTTTTAATGTTTATCATTTTCAGTGAAAATTCTGCTCTAATACTTGAAGATGTTTAACAATTATTAGAACTGACTCATGCTTACACCTTCACAGCTGCTGTTTGGGGCTCTAAAAGATTTCTTCAAAGCATATCACATGATCATCTTATGAGCAGGCCAGCAGAAATTTCTAAGTTAATTACAGTTTGGCTGAGTGTATCCAAAACCTCTTATCTGAACAGTGAACCCAATAATTTAATCAGTCTGTGTGTTGATTAATCATGTTCTAATCCATCTGATATCAGCACTGAAAAAGCTCTTCATCTGTTTTTTGTAAAACTTACCTCTGTGAATGCACAGCTGCTATGAGCTATTGGTATTGCTAACTTGAATAGGAGACAAAACACAAAAGATTCTCAAAGCCTGTATGAAGAATTTTAGGCTCTACAACAGTCATTCACGACTAAGCTGACTCAACTCTATGCAGTCTTCCTATATCCTCATTTCCTGTTTCATCCCCAGCTTCAGCTTGTGCACTGCTGCTGCTGCTAAGTCACTTCAGTCGTGTCCGACTCTGTGTGACCCCATAGATGGCAGCCCACCAGGCTCTGCCATCCCTGGGATTCTCCAGGCAAGAACACTGGAGTGGGTTGCCATTTCCTTCTCCAATGCAAGAATGTGAAAAGTGAAAGTGAAGTCGCTCAGTCGTGACCCCATGGACTGCAGCCTAGCAGGCTCCTCTGTCCATGGGATTTTCCAGGCAAGAGTACTGGAGTGGGTTGCCATTGCCTTCTCCAAGCTTGTGCACTAGTTAAGGCCAATTGCCTGAACTGTCACAATTTCTAGTTAGTCTCCAAAGTTGGTAAATTGATGAATGAATAAATATTATCAGATACCACATAGCAGGCATGTGCTCTATCATTCCATATAATATCTTACAACCTATCTGTGATATCGTGAAGCTATTTTGATAGATGAAAAATTCAAAGAGCAGACCAAATTATTTTTCAATGTCCTGTTGGCAAAGTTATAAACTCCTTGAAAAGGGGCAAGAAGAAAGACAAAAGGCTACACAAGTCTGGGACCTAGAATTTTACCTATCAAACATGGCTAAGTTAAAAATTGAACCATCATGCTTGTGTAGTGTGAGAAACAAAATCCTCTAGATGTCTGACACTATTCAGGAGGTGAAAGACATTTGGCCCAGGTATGCCCTATAGAGCATATAGACATATACATTCCTAGACATATACATTCAGAATATTTAGTTTCCATTTATCATTTCCCTTTTTTAAGCTTGCTCACCTGTGCAGTCGCTCAGTTTTATCTGACTCTTTGACCCCATGGACTATAGCCTTCCAGGCTCCTCTGTCTATGGAATATTCCAGGCAAGAATACTTGAGTAGGTTGCCATTTCCTACGCTGGGGGATCTTCCTGACCCAGGAATCGAAACCTCATCTCTTGTGCCTCCTGCACTGGCAGGTGAATTCTTTTAGCAGATGGATACTTTTACCGCTGTGCCGCCCCTTTTTAAAGCCTGATAAGGCTCTAAATTGTCTCCCTAATTATTCTACTGCACAATGCACTATTGCTGTTTGTTTGTTTTTCTTCTTGCTCCTTCCACTCTCTTACCCTCCTTACATAGAGTAGTCATTCAGTCAGTTCGGTCCAACCCAAGACTGAGATTAAATGCACTCTAGGCCATTTTTTGTTGGCAGTCTTCAGCACATATGTCACTGAAAATACAGAATTATCAGTGTGGTCTAAAACATGAGAGGGTTTCAAGGTTCTTAGAATTTTGTACTTGCAACATTTGGGGCCACAGGAATAAGAAACGGATTATCATAATTGACTCAAGACTTTGGAAAGTTTAAGTTCACTAAATGATAATAAATTTGTCTTTTTCCTATTTAATGAGGCTTTATCAATGCCCATATTGTAACTTCTTTCTAACGTGAACTAGTCGTACTGTAAAACACTTGTTTAAGATTACTTGTTCAACTCTCAGTTACTCCATGTTTGGTTACATGAGCATCTATGTGTAAGTAAGTAAGTAAGATAGACAGAGTATCTGATGAACTATGGACGGAGGTTCATGGCATTGTACAGGAGACAAGGAGCAACACCATGCACAAGAAAAAGAAATGCAAAGAAGTGAAATGGCGGTCTGAGGAGGCCTTACAAATAGCTGTGAAAAGAAGAGAAGTGAAAAAAGCAATGGGGAAAAGGGAAGATATACCCATTTGAATGCAGAGTTTCAAAGAATATCAAGGAGAGATAAGAAAGCCTTCCTCAGTAATCAATGCAAAGAAATTGAGGGAAACAATAGAATGGGAAAGACTAGAGATCTCTTCAAGAAAATTAGACATACCAAGGGAACATTTCATGCAAAGATGGGCTCAATAAAGAACAGAAATGGTATGGATCTAATAGAAGCAGAAGATATTAACAAGAGGTGGCAAGAATACACAGAAGAACTGTATAAAAAAAGATCTTCATGACCCAGATAATCACAATGATGTGATCACTCACCTAGAGCCAGACATCCTGGAATGTGAAGTCAAGTGGGCCTTAGAAAGCATCACTATGAACAAAGCTAGTGGAGGTGATGGAATTCCAGTTGAACTATTTTAAATCCTAAAAGATGATGCTGTGAAAGTGTTGCACTCAATATGCCAGCAAATTGGGAAAACTCAGCAGTGACCACAGGACTGGAAAAGGTCAGTTTTCATTCCAATCCCAAAGAAAGGCAATGCCAAAGAATGCTCAAACTACAACACAATTGCACTCATCTCACACACTAGTAAAGTGATACTTAAACTTCTCCAAGCCAGGCTTCAACAGTACAGGAACCATGAACTTCCAGATGTTCAAGCTGGATTTAGAAAAGACAGAGGAACCAGAGATCAAATTGCCAACATCCGCTGGATCATGGAAAAAGCAAGAGAGTTCCAGAAAAACATCTATTTCTGCTTTATTGACTATGCCAAAGCCTTTCACTGTGTGGATCACAGTAAACTGAGGGAAATTCTTCAAGAGATGGGAATACCAGACCACCTGACCTGCCTCTTGAGAAACATATATGCAGGTCAGGAAGCAACAGTTACAACTGGACATGGAACAACAGACTGGTTCCAAATAGGAAAAGGAGTACGTCAAAGCTGTGTATTGTCACCCTGCTTATTTAACTTATATGCAGAGTACATCATGAGAAACGCTGGGCTGGATGAAGCAAAAGCTGGAATCAAAATCTCTGGGAGAAATATCAGTAACCTCAGATATGCAGATGACTCCTCCCTTATGGCAAAAATTGAAGAAGAACTAAAGAGCCTCTTGATGAAAGTGAAAGAGGAGAGTAAAAAAGTTGGCTTAAAGCTCAACATTCAGAAAACAAAGATCATGGCATCCAAATCCATCAATTTATGGCAAATAGATGGAGAAACAGTGGAAACAGTGGCAGACTTTATTTTGGGGGGGCTCCAAAATCACTGCAGATGGTGACTGCAGCCATGAAATTAAAAGAAGTTTACTACTTGGAAGAAAAATTATGACCAACCTGGATAGCATATTAAAAAGCAGAGACATTACTTTGCCTACAAAGTTCCATTTAGTCAAGGCTATGGTTTTCCAGTAGTCATGTATGGATGAGAAGACTTTTGAGAGTCCCTTGAACTTCAAGGAGACCCAACCAGTCAATCCTAAAGGAAATCAGTCCTGAATATTCATTGGAAGGACTGATGTTGAAGCTTAAAGTCAAATACTTTGGCCACCTGATGCGAAGAGCTGACTCATTTGAAAGGACGCTGATGCTGGGAAAGACTGAAGGCAGGAGGAGAAGGGGATGACAGAGGATGAGAAGCCTGGATGGCATCACTGACTCAATGACCATGAGTTTGAGTAAACTCTGGGAGTTGTTGATGGACAGGGAGGCCTGGCGTGCTGCAGTCCATGGGTTCGCAAAGAGTCGAACATGACTGAGCGAGTGAACTGAACTGAACTGAACTGAAGTAAGTAAGTGTTAGTCACTTAGTTGTGCCCGACTTTGCGACTCCATGGATTCCAGCCCAGCAGGCTCCTGTGTCCATAAGTCTTTCCAGGCAAGGATACTGGAGTGGGTCACCGTTTCCTTCTCCGGGGGATCCTCGCAACCCAGGGATCAAACCTGGGTGTCCCGCACTGCAGGCAGATTCTTTACTGGCTGAGCTACAAGAGAAGCCCTGAGCATCTATGTGAATCTTAATTAACTCTACTGTGCTATGTGTGTAAGTCGCTTCAGTTATGTCCAGCTCTTCGTGACTGTGTTTACTGTAGCCTGCCAGGCTCCTCTGTCCATGGGATCCTCCAGGCAAGAATACTGAAGTGGATTGCCATGACCTCATCCAGGGAATCTTCCTGACCCAGGGATCAAACCTGAGTCTCTTATATCTCCTGCACTGGAAGGTGGGTTCTTTATGACTAGCACCTCCTGGGGAGCCCTCCATCTTACTGGATAAAGTTAACTATACAAACAGGGACTCTCAGACCCAAGTTAAACACATCAGAGTCTCTGCCACCATGGTTGGAGAACCTGAGTTTATCAGTTTTGGGGAGAGACTATACGCACAATTTATAATCTGAGACCTGTCACAGACTTGTGTTCTGTCATTAGCACTGAGATAGAGGAAGCCATCTGTAGGAAAGAAAAAGAATGAATAGATATACAAATTGAAGCAGAGAAGAGACAGAGAGTTAATTCTTAACTGAATATCCTTTCTGGCATTATGTGATATATTCTTTAAAGCACGCATGCCACATCCCACTTTTAAAATATAAGTTAAGTCAATTTATATTTCTTGCAACTAAAGTCAGTCCTAATCATTATCATATACATAAACATTAAATCACTAATAATTTTATTACTCATATAACATAAATACAGCTAGATTCTAGTCTCATTTCTAATGCTCACTAGAACTGTGCAACAGTGGGCAAATCATTAATTTCTCTAAGCCCTGATTGTAGCATTAACTGCACGGTGATAGAGTTGCAAAGATCAAATAAATGGTCTAAGTGAAATATCTGTGCTATAAAAGTCTAAATTATTATTGTTTCTGCATTTTCAACACCACTATTTCTCTGATAAATTGTTTTGTGTTTTTAGGATAACATTGTTGATCTTGTTTACTGTGTTTAACCATGTGGATCAGTTCAGTTCAGTTCAGTCACTCAGTCGTGTCTGACTCTTTGTGACCCAATGATTCGCAGCACGCCAGGCCTCCCTGTCCATCACCAACTCCTGGAGTTCATTCAGACTCACCTCCATCAAGTCAGTGATGCCATCTAGCCATCTCATCCTCTGTCGTGTCCTTCTCCTGCCCCCAATCCCTCCCAGCATCAGAGTCTTTTCCAGTGAGTCAATTCTTTGCATGAGGTGGCCAAAGTACTGGAGTTTCAGCTTTAGCATCATTCCCTCCAAAGAAATCCCAGGGCTAATCTCCTTCAGAGTGGACCGGTTGGATCTCCTTGCAGTCCAAGGGACTCTCAAGGGTCTTCTCCAACACCACAGTTCAAAAGCATCAATTCTTCAGTGCTCAGCTTTCTTTACAGTCCAACTCTCACATCCATACATGACCACTGGAAGAACCATAGCCTTGGCTATACGGACCTTTGTTGGCAAAGTGATATAGACAGATTCAAAGTTCCTGATGACAAATGGGTAAATACCACTAATTCAGATTTTGAGTGCTTTGTGCAAGATACTAGGATGGAAAATTGATGTATTAACAACAAATTCTCATACTACCCATGTCACTCATCCAAAACAACAAAATGGAAATTATTCTGACCATTATAAAGTTTATTTCAGGGACTAATCAAATATTAATAAACTAAGTTCATGAAGAAAATAAAATGTTAGAGAGTTCTTGCATAATAGTGGAGTTGCACTGGAAACTGGGCCGCTGTTGAATTTTATTTTACTTTTTGCTATTCCCAGGGTAGCAGTATGCCAGATTTATAATGATGGAATCATATTATGTAACAGGATGTTTGTCATTAGGTTTATCTATAAAGTGAGTCTATGCTTTATGGAATAATGTATAGTTAAATCCCACTTGTATAGAAGGTGATATACTTGAAAGGACATTTTTTTTCCTGTAGTGCATGGCATTTTGGAAATTCTAACTATTACAACCAAATAAAAGACTTTTTTTGGATAGAAAACAACCAGTTCACAGCAGAATCTTGGAAATTAAAAAAGAATAAATACACCTAAGATTTATGTTACAGGTTTCTAGGTAAACCAAAAAATTTTATCAATCGCTTATAACAATATTCACTATGCTGTCACAAAATTCATTAAGGAAATTTCTTATTCTACCATGTGTTTCTGCAGTTCTAGAATAAATCTTTAAAATTACATATTATGAATGCCTGTAGAAAACCTCTGTTGCTCCTCCACCCCCTAATTTCTCCCCCAACTTACTCCAAAAAGTAACAGTGGTAGGTGTTTTAAGTTATTCTCTGAATTATTTTTTATATTTCATCACAGAAGCATGTTTTAGGTATCATAGTATATATATATATATATATATATATTTTATATCTTGCTCTTTTCACTTAACATATTTTTAAAATTCTTTGTTGTAGTATGGTAGCTACAGTTCACTTGGCAAATTTTGTTTTTCATTTTCATCTACCATTTTTGGATGCCAGTTCTTCTAGTTTTTACCAAATCATCTCTGAAAAGTTTCCTTTTCCTTTTCATTGAGTGCATTGTGATTATCTTACTCCAGCAGTAACCATGGAAACAGAATAGTTGTTTTTTTTAAGCATAAAAAAGGTCAAGTAAATGTTCTTAAACAAACAAGTATAATCAGCCAGTTTACCATTTAAATCTCTTTACTAGTACTGAAAAATCACTATCATCACTCTGAATATTAAGAGGTCACTAGCACTCCATTTTGTAATGGTAATTACAGTATCAGATGAAACAGAGATATCACCTAATGCTTTCATATCAATAAATATCAAATTTAAAAATTGAATATTTATAATGCACCAAACACAAGAACTATGGTAATTCATCTTCTTTTTTATAGAAAATAAATTTTATCTGTTCTATTTTTGAATAAAGTGAAAAGAAAGTGAAGTCACTCAGTTGTGTCCAACTCTTTGAAACCCCATGGACTGTAGCCCACTAGGCTCCTCCATCCATGAGATTCTCCAGGCAAGAGTACTGGAGTAGGTTGCCATTTCCTTCTCCAGGGGATCTTCCTAACCCAGGGATTGAACCTGGGTCTCCCATGTTGTAGGCAGTCGCTTTACCTACTCAGCCACTGGGGAAGTTGTAAGTGCTTCGCTGGACCAGCCAAGGTCAGAGAAACCCCAATAAGATGGTAGGCACTGGAGCAGCTGTGGGGAGATACCTCATGTCCAAGAGCAAAGGAGAAGCCCCAGAAAGACGATCGGAGGGACAAATTCATGTTTAGAATCACACCCCATTCCCACCAGAAATGCTCAGAGGGCTCAAACAAGCCTTGTGCACACTGGGACCCAGGGACCCCACAGACACTGAGACAGAACTGTGTTTGAGCATTTCCTGTGGAGGTACAGGTCAGCAGTGGTCTGCCGCAGAGACAGGGGCTCTGGCTGTGGGTGTGGCATAAGTCCTCTTGGAGGAGGTCGCCATTAACCCCGCCATAGAGGTGCTAGAATTTACATAGGGCTGGGGAAAGGACTCTTGGGGGGCACAACAGAACCTTGTGCACCAGGAATCAGGAGAAAGGCACAGTGACCCCACAGGAGACTTGCCTGTGGGTGTTCAGGAGTCTCCAGGGAAGGCGTGGGTCAGTGGTAGCCTGCTGCAGGGTTGGGGGCAAGGACTGTAGCAGTACATGCATGGGATCCTTTGAGGAAGGTCACCATTATCTTCATTACCTCCACTATAGTTTGGCCCCAGGTCAATAGCAGGGAGGGAACACAGCTCCACCCATCAACAGAAAATTGGATTCAGTATTTACTGAGCATGGCCCTGCTCATCAAAACAAGACTCCGTATCCCCCTCAGTCAGTCTATCCCATCAGGAAGCTTTCATAAGCCTCCTATCCTTCTCCATCAGAGGGCAGACAGACTGAAAGCCACAATCACAGAAAACCAACCAATATAATCACATGGACCACAACTTTGTCTAACTCATTGAAAGTATGACCCATGCCATGTAGGGCCACCCAAGACAAATGGGTCATGGTGGAGAGTTCTGACAAAATGTGGTCTACTGGAGAAGGGAATGGCAAACCACTTCAGTATTCCTGCATTAAGAACCCCATGAACAGTATGAAAAGGCAAAGAGATAGGACACTGAAAGATGAACTCCGCAGGTTTTTAGGTGCCCAATATGGTACTGGAGATCAGTGGAGAAATAACTCCAGAAAGAATGAAGAGACAGAGTCAAAGCAAAAATATCATCCAGTTGTGCATGTGACTGGTAATAGAAGTAAGGTCTGATGCTGCAAAGAGCAATATTGCATAGGAACCTGGAATGTTAGGTCCATGAATCAAGGCAAATTGGAAGTGGTCAAAGGAGATGGCAAGAGTGAACATCAACATTTTAGGAATCAGTGAACTAAAATGGACTGGAATGGGTGAATTTAACTCAGATGATCATTATATCTACTTTTGTGGGCAAGAATCCCTTAGAAGAAATGGAGTAGCCATCATAGTCAACAAAAGAGGCCAAAATGCAGTACTTGGATGCAATCTCAAAAACAACAGAATGATCTGTGTTTGTTTCCAAGACAAACCATTCAATATCACGGTAATCCAAGCCTATGCCCCGACCAGTAATGCTGAAGAAGCTGAAGTTGAATGATTCTATGAAGACCTACAAGACCTCGAGAACTAACACTCAAAAGAGATGTCCTCTTCATTATAGGGGACTGGAATGCAAAGGTAAGAAGTCAAGAGCTACCTGACCTAACAGGCAAATTTGGCCTTGGAGTACAGAATGAAGCAGGGGAAAAGCCAATAGAGTTCTGCCAAGAAAATGCGCTGGTCATAGCAAATACCCTCTTCCAACAATGCAAGAGAAGACTCTACACACGGATGTCACCAGATGGTCAACACCGAAATCAGATTGCTTATATTCTTTTTAGTCAAAGATGGAGAAGCTCTATACAGTCAGCAAAAACAAGACTGGGAGCTGACTGTGGCTTAGATCATGATCTCCTTATTGCCAAATTCAAACTAAAGTTGAAGAAAGTAGGCAAAACCACTAGACCATTCAGGTATGACCTAAATCAAATCCCTAATGATTATACAGTGGAAGTGAGAAATAGATTTAAGGGACTAGATCTGATAGACAGAGTGCCTGATGAACTATCGATGGAGGTTCATGACATTGTACAGGAGACAGGGAGCAACACCATCCACAAGAAAAACAAATGCAAAAAAGCAAAATGGCTGTCTGAGGAGGACTTACAAATAGCTGTGAAAAGAAGAGAAGCCAGAAACAAAGGAGAAAAGGAAAGATATACCCATTTGAATGCAGAGTTCCAAAGAAGAGCAGGGAGAGATAAGAAAGCCTTCCTCAGTGATCAATGCAAAGAAATCGAGGAAAACAATAGAATGGGAAAGACTAATGATCTCTTCAATAAAATTAGAGATACCAAGGGAACATTTCATGCAAAGACAGGCTTAATAAAGGACAGAAATGGTATAGACCTAACAGAAGCAGAAAATATTAACAAGAGGTGTTAAGAATACACAGAAGAACTGTACAAAAAAGATCTTCACGACTCAAATAATCACGATGGTGTGATCACTCACTTAGAGCCAGACATCCTGGAATGTGAAGTCAAGTGGGCCTTAGGAAGCATCACTATGAACAAAGGTATTAGAGGTGATGGAATTCCAGCTGAGCTATTCCAGATCCTAAAAGATGATACTGTGAAAGTGCTGCACTCAATATGCCAGCTAATTTGGAAAACTCAGCAGTGGCCATAGATCTGGGAAAGGTCAGTTTTCACTCTAGTTCCTAAAAGGCAATGCCAAAGAATGCTGAAACTACTGCGCAATTGCACTCATCTCACACACTAGCAAAGTAATGCTCAAAATTCTCCAAGCCAGGCTTCAACAGTATGGGAACCGTGAACTTCCAGATGTTCAAGCTGGATTTAGAAAAGGCAGAGGAACCAGAGATCAAATTGCCAACATCCATTGGATCATCAAAAGAGCAAGGGAGTTCCAGAAAAAATATATATATATTTCTGCTTTATTTACTATGCCAAAACCTCTGACTGTATGGATCACAATAAATTGTGGAAAATTCTGAAAGAGATGGAAATACCAAACCACCTGACCTACCTCTTGAGAAATCAGTATGCAGATCAGGAAGCAACAGTTACGATTGGACATGGAAAAACAGACTCGTTCCAAATAGGAAAAGGAGTATGTCAAGGCTGTGTATTGTCCCTGTGCTTATTTAATTTATATGCAGAGCTCATCATGAGAAACGCTGGGCTGGATGAAGCAGAAACTGATCCAAGGAATCAAAATTGCCGGGAAAAATATCAATAACCTCATATATGCAGATGACTCCACCCTTATGGCAGAAATTGAAGAAGAACTAAAGAGCCTCTTGATGAAAGTGAAAGAGGAGAGTGAAAAAGTTGGCTTAAAGCTCAACATTCAGAAAATGAAGATCGTGGCATCTGGTCCCATCACTTCATGGCAAATAGATGGCAAAACAATAGAAACAGTGTCAGACTTTATTTTTTTGGGCTCCAAGATCACTGCAGATGGTGACTGGAGCCATGAGATTAAAAGATGCTTGCTCCTTAGAAGGAAAGTTATTACCAACCTAGGTAGCATTTTGAAAAGCAGAGACATTACTTTCCAACAAAGGTCCATCTAGTCAAGGCTTTGGTTTTTCTAGTAGTCATGTGCAGATGTAAGAGTTGGACATAAAAAAAGCTGAGCACCGAGGAATTGATGCTTTTGAACTGTGATGTTGAAGAAGAGTCTTGAGAGTCCTTTGGACTGCAAGGAGATCTAACCAGTCCATCCTAAAGGAAATCAGTCCTGAATGTTCATTGGAAGGACTGATGTTGAAGCTGAAACTCTAATATGTTGGCCACCTGATGCGAAGAGCTGACTCATTTGAAAAGACCCTGATGCTGGGAAAGATTGAAGGTGAGAGGAGAAGGGGACAACAGAGGATGAGATGGTTGAATGGCATCACTGACTCAATATACATGAGTTTGAGTAATCTGCGGGAGTTGGTGATGAATAGGGAGGTCTGGCGTGCTGTGGTCCATGGGGTTGCAAAGAGTCGGACACGCCTGAGCGGCTGTACTGAACTGAAGTGATTTTTTAATATGTTTGTTTTGTTTTGTTAACTCCCTTGCAATGCTAATATGATTTATCTATTAAATATTAAAGCAAAATATTATCTTATTCAATAATACATTCTAGTATTCCCAGGTCAAATGCTTTAGCAAGTTATTGCCCAATTATTGAAGCTCTAACTCTAATCAGATAACTAAAGATTATTGATTGTATCCAAGTTTTCATTCATCTTTCATTTAATTAAAAAAGTCTGAATCTCCAGTCAGTGTAGAAGGTTTTTTGACAAAGCAGTGGCATATATGACTGAATTTGCAAACCAAAATCTAAAATAAAGTTTATGTTACTGATTTATCACTGAGTGTCCATATTGGAATTTTGGCACTTTAGATGAATTTGAAATATTCATATGCTGAATTTTTAAATTGCTGTGATGGTAACAATTGACTCATGGATATTTGAGTTCTACACAATAGGTGGCTGTAACTGGGGCAGTTATTCAGGATCTTCTATGCTTGAGTTAAGGAAAGAGAAAACTGATCCATTTAGAGGAGCACTATTGTTGTCCAGTCACTAAGTCATACTTGTGTGTGTGCTATCTTGCTTCAGTCGTGTCTGACTCTTTGGACCCCTATGGACTGTAGCCATCCGGGCTCCTCTGTCCATAGCATTCTCCAGGAAAGAATATTGGAGTGGGTTGTCATTCCCCTCTCCAGGGAAATTTTCCCAACCCAGGCATTGAACCCATGTCTGTTATATCTCCTGCACTGACACGCGAGTTCTTTACTACTAGCGCCACCGGGAAAGCTGTTAAGTCATAAATCAACATAAAGGAATAAACGATACGTGTCATGAAGTAGACAAAATTTCTCTTGATTTGCCTTGTACTTCCTGTTGATTCTTGGTTAAGGAAATCATCGATAATCCTCAAATGGTATATTACAGTTTAACATTGGTTTATAGAAGAGGAAAATGAAACACCTCCAACATTAACAATAAGTTCGACCCATAGTACACAAATTCTCTAATGGAAGAATTTGAGGTTTTAAGGTATCACTGAGGCAGGACATTTGAAGGAAGAAGCATTTGCTTAACTTGCCTTCGATTAAATGCCACAGCTTATTGTCCCTTTCGGCTGTTATGAGTTCCTGGCCAAATTATCATTAGGAAGAATCCTGTAAAATAGCATATGGCTTAAAATTTCTGGACTATTGAATTTTTCGTTTCTCAGTACAGCTGTTATTCTTCTATTCATGTCTTTTTATTTTATTATATAAAAAAATCTCTGCACAGTCTGTGAAGATGTGAGCATAACCTAGGAACAAATAAATAGAAGAGGCAACTATAATTGGTTTAGGTCTTGATAGGAAGAAATCATCTTCTTATCAGGACCTTACCCAAAGAAATCTCTTAGGAATTCTTATGCACTTGAACTGGAAAAGCATGAGTTAGTTTATATATGAATGAGGTTATTCTGTTTGGATCTTAGAGATCTGATAATTCCAGCAATTTAGGGTCAATGGTCAAGAAGGTCTTAGAAGTTACAAGATGATCAAGTTCAATTACGCTTTGTGTCACTGAAGCTCTGCAGTAGGCTAGGATGGGGAGAAGTGGAGTATTAAGCAAATTACATCACTGCCTGCAGGCATCAGGAGGTAGCTATAGTGTCGGTTAGGGGACTGTTTTCAGAGAAAGTGTCTCTGAGGGATCAGGGTAAGCAAGTAAATGGACTAGTGTGTGTGTGTGCAGGCTATGTCACTTCAGTAGTGTCTGACTCTGCGATATTGTGGACTGTAACCCGCCAGGCTCTTCTGTCTATGGGATTCTCCAGGCAAGAATATTAGAGTGGATTGCCATTCCCTCCTCCAGGGAATCTTCCTGTTTAAGCCACAAATGAATGAGTCCCTGAATGTAAGTCCAAGCCCATTTGTTCACCAACAGAATAAGGCCAACAACGAATACCTTATAGTTCCCATACCTCAGGACAAGCCCTATTCTAGTACCTAGGATTTTAGTCTAGGTTCCTTCTTAAAACATTATTTGAAACAACAAGGATCTACTGCATAGCAACTGTCTTATAATAACCTATAATGGAAAAAAATCTGAAAAAAATACACACACTGTGCATCATGCTCATTTGTGTCCAACTCTTTACAACCCCATGGACCATGCCAGGCTCTGTTGTTCACGGAACTTTCCAAGCAATAATACTGGAGTAGGTTGCCTTTTCCTACTTGAGGGGACTCTTCACTACCCAGGGATAAAACCCATGTTTCCTGTGACTTCTACATTGGCAGGAGGATTCTTTACCATTGCACCACCTGGGAAGGTCACGCGCGCGCGCACACACACACACACACACACACACACACACACATACATATGAAAGAATCATTTTGCTCTACACATAAAGCTAACACAGCATTATAAATCAGATGTACTTCAATTGAAAAAAATTATTTGAACACATTAAAAGCTAGGCTAGAAGCTGGTTATGTAATAGTAAACAGGATATAGTTCCTTCCTTTCAAAATTTACACTCTACTGGAATGTACTGACAAGAATATAGACAATAAAAAATATAGAGTATTAAGAGTACCAATTGGGAAAGTTATGTACTGTGATGATGGTGTGAATAAGACCTGATGGAGTTGGAGAGATCAGAAGGGATTCCTAAATAGACTGAAGTCTAAGCTAAGTCCTAAAGAATGGGCAGGAGCATCAAGTCTAACGCATGAGTCAGTTTTGTTGAATAAGCAGAAAGTGCCGCTTCCAGATGCAGGGGTTCAGAATTAACCTCCCCAAAATGTGTCACTTTTGCATAAAGGTTATTTTGAGCTAAAAGAAGTCAAGATGCTTCAGCTTCAAGAAAAACCATTGCCCTCCCTTAACTACATAGAAGAATTTAAATTGGGAATTTTTCCCAGAAAAAAGTTACTTACCTAAAGTGATCCCATCTATACAACAAGGCAAGCATCTGCTTACCAAATATTTACTTTTCTTATTGACCTATAATGACCCTTCTGTTCTTGGAAGCCCTGTACCCCCATTCCTTTCCTTAACTCTGAATGGCATGTATATTTCATTTAACTTTTCTGTCTCTGAACCTCTCATGTATGTGGCGACTCTGACACTGTCACGTATGTGGAATTCCTGCACATATGAAGTGAATTTCATTTTCTCCTGTTAGTCTATCTCATGTCAATTTAATTCTTAGACTAGTCTGAAAAATCTAGAAGCATAGAGGAAACCTTTTTCCTCCTTAACACAAACCAATACATTATAAGACAGTCATTTAAAACGTGTGGCCTTTCATTTGTGGAACTACCCAGTGCTAGGGCACATGACTTGATGAACTGAATATGAATTCTTGTCCTGAATATATTTGCTTCCTTGGTCAAATTCTCCTGTGCTGAGCACAGCCTGTGACCTAGATTGGCCTTATCAAGGCGATGAAAAATTAGAGTAGAGGAGATAGCAGAGGAAAGGAGGAGCTCAAAGCTTAAAATTATGGCTCTTGAAAATTGAAATATGAGAGAAAATCAGCCTGATTTGAATGAAACATTTCTAGAATTGTCCTCTCAGACCATAACAGCCTGAGAGTCCCTACCTCCATGAGCTGCACAGAAGGTACCTGCAGAGACACACTCCACACATTTAAGCATTTGCCAAGAAAGAAATTGGACTCACTAGGCATGAGCTTCCTGGAGTGACTGTACATGTCATTTTACCCGTTAAGATTGTGTAACATGGTTTCACAACAGCAAATCAAAGTAAGGCTGCTGACGTTCCTACAGTTACAATAGAAGTGAAATAGCTTAATTAGTAAAACATTAACTGGCAGGATTCCTATAAGTAAAAACGTACATATTTAAGGCAGCTTATTGTAACATTTATACCATTTATTTTATAATATACTAATTCGAATGTAAAAGTGAATGTAAATTGCCAGAAATTAACATGCAATGTGTAGAAAAGTCCTTTTATCCTCTGCAACTGTAGCATTTGGCAGATTCAGGAATAAATAATCTTTTGTGGCAAGGGTATGCCTTATCAAACATATGCAGATCAGCACTAATTAATGCTAATTAAGGTTTCCTGTCTATCTAGTTGGAAAAACGTCCAAATGTTATGAAATCCAGTTAGTATGCCTATTACGCTAATTGTTTTATATGGGGTGGTTCTTAATTAAAATATGTAAATTGACCTTAATTGCTATATACTAATGGGGGTTCATGTTATCTCACTAAAAGTGACAAGATGGTGAGGAGGGGTACTTAAATGACTAATTCTGATAAATCCTTAACTAAATGACCTTTACTCAAAATTAATTTTAATTGGAAGTTGGCTAAAGAAACATTTTTCTTCTTTGTTTCATTTTGGTTTTTTGTAATGTAAGAATGTTCCTCTTCTTTGTTAATACAGCTTTAGAAGCAGTTATGTATTGTTAATTACACTTAACAAGCAAGTTAATTTGACTGTTTACTGTTTATAGTTATCAGGAAGTTATTGATATCCTCATTTCAGTTTTGGGAAAAATTGGTTCTTATTGAATGTAAATTTATAGTTAGAATCATATAGGTAAGTCAACCTAGTTTGTTAGAATGTGTTTTAAGGTGTGATGAGTCAGTGGTGCTAATATATACTCTAGCTGATTTATATTGAAATTACTTTTTAGAAAAAAGAAATTTCTTTGCAAACATTAACTCTTATTTGAGTTAAAATCTCACTAATGATATTTAGATTAAATAGACTGAAATAATATTTTGACATTTTACTTGATGTGTTTTTATTTATTATTTAATTGCAAACAAATTAAAATGTATATGCCACAAACCAGTGTAAATGAATTTATGTATTTTTTCCACCATCCTAACCTTTCAATTATAGGAAGTAATTTAAATAAAGCTAACAAATATTATATTTTACTTTTTCATTAAGTAGTTTATGTTCAGCTGTAATTTAAAATATATTAAAAATGTGAGACAGGACTTGGTAGAATGCTGTCATATGGAAATGAGCATAGAATGAAGATAACAGTTTTTCTTTGCAGAAACGAGACCCAATATCTTTACTCTTTCAACAGGATATAGTGACAAATGTTTCACCCAGAATCATCCGGGGGACCACCTCTGGCCCCATGTACGGCCCTGGACAAAGCTCTTTCCTGAATATTGAGCTCATCAGTGAAAAAACGGCTGCATATTGGTGTCAAAGTGTCACTGAACTAAAAGCCGACTTTCCAGACAATGTAAGTGTGATTTAACGCCTAAAACAAAAGAATTGGCATAAGTTGGTGAATGTTTATTTAAACATCCAATTCGTAGGCTTATAAATATTAATGTGTATAATATATTTTATTAAAGAATCTGCCAGTTGCTTTGCTGATGCATAGAAAGATAAAAAAGAAAGAAATGCTAAAGAACTCATAAAAATCCACACAATGTAAGGCTTTGTTATAAATGGGTGCCATGTAGATGAAAGAAGTATCTATATAAGCAGGAGGAAGAGAAATGAAATACTCATTTTATTGAGTTGGTTTTCACTGTATGTGGCTAGTATTTATGAAGGTGATGACCTTAGGAAGAAATTGCAGACTGTAAATCATTTTAAATATAAAGCTGAAGCAGATGCAGAATTTCTTATGTAGTTTATATTTTTCAGTGGGAAATAACTTACCAAATATTTTAACACCTTTATTCTGAATGAGCAAACTAGTTTTTATAAAACCTTTTTTTCCTTCTAAAGTACTATATACAAATATTACAGTCAAATCAGGCTTACAGATAGTATTTTGCTTCTTTGTGGATTTTTATATATTGCCTGTGTTTTTTTTTAGTCCACAGTATTTTTCTCTTCAATATTGGTTAGGATTGTCCTTAATGTCATTCATTCATTCTCCTCCTTGTCCCCTCGCCCCTTTCACTGTGCACACACGCGCACCCCCTCACACATTTCTCCCTGTTTCTCTCTCAATGAGCTGCTGGTGAATTGATGTTGAGGTTTGGGGCAATGTTTGCATTGTAAAAAGATTTTTCTGCGATGATCTTTTAGAGATAAATGAGAAGACTTCAAATATTCTAATAATAATAATAATAAATAATTTAAAATCCAATGAAATATGTGGATGTTTGCCCACAAATTGATAAATCAGAAAATTTTACAAAGGGACTTCAGCTATCACACATTTGCCTAGCTCATCAGGTTTATTTTTCTATTTTAGAAAGCTCTAATTGTTTCCAAATTCTCTCTTATCTTAAAACATAATCACGTAAGATACAATTTAGCTTCTTCAGTTCAACCCTTCAGATATGAAAGAAACTAAATAAAGGCCACCTGAAATCAACAGCTTCTGCTTATTAGGAATTTTTTAATTTTGGAGCTTGATGTTACAATTATCAGTTTGAGCATTATACAATCAACTCTAGTAACAATTTTGTTGGACTATATGTATTTTAAAGAATCCATATGATTTGGAAACCTCTTCTCATACTGCCAAGGACAAAAGTGGTCAACCATAAAAATAATTATTAATATATTTTAAAACATAGTCTACAGTTTTATAAAATAAAATAATAATGGTAATAAGTAAGTGTGTGTGCATGCTTAGTTGGTTCAGTCATGTTTGACTCTTTGTGACACTATGACCCTATGTAAGAATGAGCACTTACATGATAATCACTCTGTACTAGATATGGTTATAAATACTTTATATATTTTAATACTCATTTGATTTTCTAATACCTTTATAAGATAGGTAGTACTATTCCTCCCATTTCACAGATGAGGAAACTGAGGCATGTGGCATTAGGTAGCATGCTTAAGGCTCACAGCTGTTATATGGTGATGCCAAAATTTGAGCTTGAAATTTGACTTTAGCATCCATGCCCTTTCTAGTAATAGTGTTCCATAGTATACTTGCTTATATGCAATATCATTTCAGGTCCTCTTAAAAGCTCAGTATTACTTATTTACTGCAAAATAAGAATAGTATGAAATATTCCTTCAATAGTATTTAGATGAGTCAATATAATTTTAAAAAAACCTTTTTCTGGACAATAACTCCTATTAATAACTTGTCTTAAAGCTCATCTGATACTTTCTACCCTCTCTTGAGCAGGGATAAGATGTTATAATAATGGCCTCTAAGAAAGTTAAGACAAAACCCTTCCTTGCTTTGTGATTCTACAGTCAAGTAGAAAGACTTGAACGCATTTAAATGTTCTTTTCAATTTCCCTGGAAACAATTTTCTTCTCCTATAATGCTGCTTCTTCTGAGAAAACAATACATGCTTTTCTTGTTTCTAATTCTTTCACCATTTAGATTTCACTCATTATTCTTTTTCTGTATTCTTAGAACTAATTTCTAACATTTTTACTCCCCATATTAAAGTTAACATTTTAAATACAATTAAAATGGCATTCCCATTTGAACTCATAGAAATAATGCGTGTGCACCTAGATATTGCCATGCTGAGAGTAGAATATCCCCCACTGTTTTAGAATTACTCTGATGCCAAACCCAATGAGCTGCATGAAAGAAGGTGACCCTTCATTTTCCAAGTTTAATTATCACTCTCACTGGAGTTTTCCCACATCATTCTCAAGTGCGTGGCTGCCACCTTTAATGACAGGGATTGGATAATTCAACCCATTGTGGCAGCTTCTAACCAAGGGCTAACTTTTTTGAAAAAGAAATTGTGTTGGGGGGCTTATAGGTCAGCTAACACCTGTAACCAGCATCTCTATTTCCAAAGACAGTAGGCACCAGTTGACCATGGACTAGAGGAGACAGCAGGAAGAACATCTTCAATATAAAGATGAAATGTCTTGTAAGGGGGCTTGTTTCTTAACTGTCACAGAATTATACCAAAGCCTACACTTATATGGGCTTCCCCAGTGGCACAGTGGTAAAGAACCCACCTGCCAATGCAGGAAATGCAAGAGACATGGGTTTGATCCCTGGGTCAAAAAGATCCCCTGTAATAGGAAATGGCAACCCACTCTGGTATTCTTTCCTGGAAAATTCCATGGACAGGGGAGCCTGGCAGGCTGTAGTCCATGAGGTCACAAAGAGTTAGGCATGACTGAGCGAATGATCACCCACACCCACAAACACACCCACACACACCCACACATACACATACACACGTACATACTAGACTTCTTGGCTTTCAGGGTTTCCTTTTATTTATCTGTGAGTTAAATTTGGCACACTGATAATTGTATCAATCAATCTATTACAAAGGGTTTTTTTTTCCCTAAGCTGAGATTTTTTGCAATGCTTATTATGAAATGTATAATTAAGGCTTGCAGAAATCAATTTTAAGTGAATCCTTTCATTCTTACTACGAAAACCTTAGAAATCATATATTTTAGGCTTACAAAAAATTTTACCAACAAATACCTGCTGCATTTTGTCTGAAGGCACTGAATTAGGAAGCAAAGACTGACATTTTCTATCATTTGTGGCAGTTAGAGTGAGAGTTAGGCAAAAGGTAAGGATTTATCACTGAGTCGGCTAGTGAAGGTAGAAAAGGGAATGATGGCTTGGTTAGAGAAATTAGCAAAGGAAGAACAATGGTATGTAATACTTCTGTTATAAGATATGTCATTTCTACTGAAGCCCTTTCTCAGTTTATGACTGAAAGACCAGCACTGCACACACTATGTTCAAAATGACTCAGGTTGCCATTTGTCAGCATTCTGAAGATGCATTCCTGATTAGTAGCCTCTAAATACAGAGTTCTTAAGTTTGTGTGGATGCCATGACCTCTGTAGGTACCCTGGTGAAACCTAAAAGCCCATTTCAGAATACAATTTTGAGTGCATAAAACAAAATTTGCAAGGTAATAAAATATTCCCATTATATTAAAATGAAATTCTTGAATTATTTTAAAAAATATTAGTAATATATAGTACTCTTTAATAAGAGACTAAAAATACAGTCTAATGGCAGATCTAATACCTACTGCAGTCTCGATGTAATGGTGACTTCAAGTGACACCTTGAGCTATCTGCAGCAACTCTACAACTCAACAGGATTCTACGTGGTTTCCTTTGGTGCAAAGTCACAGGTATTGATAGTGTTACACTGGTTTGTTGCTTCATGATAGAGGAAATGATACATTTGAATGCGAGTCTCAGGAAAATAAAGATGTAAATTTTTTTCCATCCAAGTTCATGAATTTACTATTTTCTATCAAGAGTTCTAAGAACTTCAGATTAAGAATGTCTGTCTTGCATTTCCTAATTCTAGTTGCCTATTAGGATCTCCAGGAGACAGTGTTCATTGCAGCACTGTTTACAACAACCAGTACATGGAAGCAACCTAAGTGTCCATCAACAGATGAATGGATAAAGACAATATAGTACATATTTACCATGGAATATTACTCAGCCCTAAAAAAGAATGAGTTTGAGTCTGTTGTAGTCAGGTGGATGAACCTGGAGCCTGTTATGCAGGGTGAAGTCAGCCAGAAAGAGAAAAACAAATATTGCATATTAATTCATATTTATGGAAACTAGAATGTTAGCAGTGATGGACCTATTTGCAGGAAAGAAATGGAAATATAGACACAGAGAATGGACTTGTGGACACAGTGGGGAAAGGAGAGGGAAGGATGAACTTAGAAAGTAGCATTCACGTATATACACTGTGCTGTGCTCTGCTTAGTCGCTCAGTCATGTTCAACTCTTTGCGACCTTTTGGACTCTGGCCAGCTAGGCTCATCTGTCCACAGGGATTTTCCAGGCAAGAATACTGGAGTGAGTTGGGTTGGGGACATGGGAGAGAGTAGGACTGTGTGTGTGTGTGTATATATATAAATATATAATTATGGCTGATTTGTGGTTTTGTACAGGAAATCAACACAATATTGTAAAGCAATTATCCTCCTATTAAAAGATAAGTTAAAAAGCGCAGTATGTTCTAGGAAATTTATAATCAGAACATGAATCTGAGATGTGTCCTAGTTAAGCTGATATACTTGTAAGGAAAAATTAAAGAATTCTTTAGGCATCCAGGCAACAAGATACTATCAAAGGGGAAAGACAGTGATAAAAATTCTCAATATTAAAAATACTCCAGATATTAAATTAAAAAAAGAAATAAAAGTTCAGCACCAAGTCTTAGCTTGACTGAGATGATGTGACCAAAATGATGATGTGACCAAATGATGACTCAGTTACCAGTTTCATTGTGGGTGAACTTAACTTCACCAAGAAATTAAGTCCAGCCTCTTAGGAAAAAGAAAGTCACTAGAGAAATATTTAGCATTACAGACTTAAAAGTAAAGCCACACCACACTGCCTTGTTTTAGACTACTTTAGCAAGTTGTTAGAAGGGTTGCTTGCTGCCCCCCTAGACAGTGTTCACCCTCAACTCAGAAGGATGCTATAGGTTTCAAACAGAAGACCCTCTGGCCTGGTGTTTGCAGAGAGAGTTTTGGAGAGCCTCTCACAACTGAGCCATAGAAATCAGCCTGTCCCTACATCCAGAGCCCCTTGCAAGTGTCTGAAAAGAATGAAGGGTTTAAACTGTACCCGCTTTGTTGATAGATCATGTCAATGATCTAATGGGTATGCAGTTCCCCATGCCTCCCTCACTTTCATGCTCTTTGCAGCCCCTTCTCAGATTCCATGTCAAGAGAGCCCTCCCTGTTTCCTCTGGGGTTTGGCCAGGTCCTCTGCTGTGGTCAGAAGGTTTTCAGTCCTCATGACACTGATCACGGTGGTCTGTCGACATTTGTGCTGTCTATCAATGTCTGCCTCCCAGCAAAGGAGGACTACTAAGTCAGGTGTTTTTCTGGCTCTTAGCACACACCTGATGTGTTGGGCTTCTAGGAAATTATATCTATATATTAATAAAATGGTCACGTCGTTTTATCATCTTAAGTCATAAGTTCAGTCTTTAAGACTAGCCTCAGCATTAATATATGATATTGTTTCTCTCTGTCAGACTTATTTTACTCTTTATGACCTGCTCTAGGACCAAAGACTCAAGGTTTCAACACTATGTCAAAGTTTGTATCTTTTTCAGATGTATTTTGTACATTAACTTGTTAATTTTGAAAATATTTCTGTGCTTTGCAGATGATCCATGTTGGAAAGTAAGAAGGAAATGAAACAAAAATGATTCAGTGTTTTGTTTTGTTTTTTTTTTTTTAAAAGAATCTCTGGGAGAGTTAGGCCCTATACTAGTTCAATCATTTCAGTAATTCTGGCATGGATAAAGTGAATATATATCTATGTGTATGTATATGTATGTATGTGTATAGATACATATTTATGTGTGTTTAAAGTTCAATTAATTGTACTATATATATAATCAATATCACTCATGAACTTTGCATACATCATTAAATATTTATAAAACTCCTAAACCAGAACTATTTATTGGGAGCTGTTTATTTGTGCCAGGAACTGTACTAAGGGCTTTATGTATCTGTGAAACAAAGATTTCCTCCATTTTACAGATGAGGGAACTGACATTAGCGATATTGCTTTAACTGTCCGGATCACAGAGTTAGTAAGTTACTGCATTGAAACTGGAAACCATCCCATTATACCATGCAGCGGGTTCCATTTGACTATAAAGAACCTGAGGAATTAAGAACATATGTGTTACAATCCTCCCTTGCTGATATGGGCCAAATAGATTGAGCTTTCTCAACTGCAGACTCCCAAAAACAATTAAAAACCCCAAATCTTTTCACTTGACAAAGAAAGTTCTGTCATTAATTCCAGTGAAGAATATTTTATGGCTCAGCTCTTTTGGCTTTGCAGAGATGGAGGTGTATCTATAGAAAATAATACCAGCAACTTGGTGTGGACTGATTTGAACTGTTTACCCAGCCTCCTTTTAAGTTCTGTATTTGAAAATAGGAAGTTGAGAGTCAGATCTAGGTATCTTCCAAACAGGAGGATGCTCTCTGTTTATTCGGCAGATGTGCATCACCCCATCATTCCCGTACAGTCTTCTTACAGGGGTCCTGGAGGCTGACTCAGAAGAAGTGGGCTTTCTTTTCTTTGGCATATGTGTAACTAAGTCTAACTAATTAGAAATTGGGGGGGGGGGAGCTGTTACTCATGCAATCTGGTCAGAGAAATAAAATTTAGTAACAAATAAAACTACAATAAATATATTATTAGCCAGCAGTGATCAGTACACGCTCATTACTTTTGCTTTCCTATCACAGAGTTTATGAAGTACAAATAGCACCCTAGCTCTTCTCTCCTCGTATCCCAAGAAAAGGGTTTCACCAACAGAGATGTACGAATCTCGTATTTTTAGTGATTCTTCTGAATTTGAGTTACTTATACTTTATGTAGACTCTAAGGTCTTCTGATTTCTTCCTCAATGTTTTATTCATTGTACTTCTTTTCCTTAATATCATTCATTCATTTGCTCTATCCAGAATTATTTGAGCTTATTTTTCACATTTCTGTAAATTTCTACATGTTCCCATGCTGGTTTATTTTAAATAAAACTGGTTTTTGTTTTTGTTTTTTTCTCTTTGTTAGAAAATTACTGGATCAGGCATTGAAGGGAAGCCTAGTAAATCCTCTAGGAAGCCCTTCCCTTTTTCACACCATCATTTAAGTAGTGATTTTGTAACACTGTGAATTCCAGAAGACAGATATTTCCCAACTTCCTTTTTTTTTGCTAAAATCTCAAACAATTTTCCAGTGACATTATTATTTTTTTTAAAAAAGATCTATTTAGTGTGTATAAATAAAAATAAATCATATTTAAATACATCATAGTCTAAACAATAAAATATAAAATGGAAATTTAAAATATTAAAGTGGATGGGGCAAAACAGTTCATGTCCAGTTATCTTAATAAGTATCTGTTTTCACTTTTCTAGAGTATATGGAGTCCAGGGATGAAGGCGTAGGGTTTAGAATCAGAATGGATTTAAATCTCAGCAGCTCCTCTGACTTGTTACTTTATTGATACTTAGCCTCATTCTCATCAGTATGATGATAATACCATCTCTCAGAGTTTGTTGTAAAAATTAAATGAGATATTATAGGTAATGAGCTTGACATATTGCAAGTATTTGTGATTTTAAATTATACTGCAGAGAATGTGTCCTTAGTCACTCAGTTGTATCTCTTTTGAGACCTCATGGACTATAGCTGGCCAGGCTCCTTTGTCCCTGGGATTCTCCCAGCAAGTATACTGGAGTGGGTTGCCATTTCCTTCTCCAAGGGATCTTCCCAACCCAGGGATCAAACCCATAGCTCTCACATCTCCTACATTGGCAGACAGATTCTTTACCACTGAGCCACCTGGGAAACACTTCATAGAATAACTATGCATTTAGATTTTATTTCTACTAAAAATAATAATTGGTTTTCATGAAATATTCTGAGGGATAGATTTAGCAAATAAAAGGAAACATCATTTGTATAGCTCTTGAATCATATTGCCCAATTGATTTTCAAAACATTTATAAACAGTTCATATAAAAGACACTATTTCAGAAATAATTACCAATTAAAAATTAAATACTAAGTTAATAAATATATTTTTAGTGATTATTCTGAATTTGAGTTAATTATATGTTACGTAGAACGTAAGGTCTTCTGATTCTTTCCTCAATGTTTCATTCATTGTGCTTCTTTGCCTTAATATCATTCATTCACTTGACTTAGCTTCTGATTAAAATAAAACTAGAATAATGACAGTTATTTTCTTGGTTTCAGCATAGAAACAAAGAAAAATTAAGCTATATTTAATTCCACAAAACAAGAGCAGCCAAAATTAATAAGAAAACATAATATAGCTCATAGTTACATGATTTGTTTCTGGCTCCATGTAGCCAAGCATTTTCTTAAGATAAGTCATTTCTAGTTCCTTAAAAGAAAACATCAGCAGCATCCTAGATGAAGCAATGGGATTGGATTTACTCTCAATTGAAATAGTAGCATCCAAAAACTTATATATGAAACAACAATTCTTAAGAGGAGAACATCAGTCAGTAAAGACAGTGGTCACTGAGAGATGGAAAGCAAAGGAAATGAACTCTGCCATTGCCCAAGAAAATTTCCAGGCTACAGGGCAGGCAGCAAAACCCAGTCAGAAATCAGAAAAGCAGAACTGAGAGTCCAGAGAGAACAAGGGCGACTAGCATTCACAAAATAAAGTATCAGAAAGTAGAGAGCTGTATACAGAAAGACCTTTGGAGATTTGCAAAAGATCCCTTGAGTATTTAACAGAGTACAGATCAGCTCGTGCCTGTTAGTAAATCAGACTACAAAAAGAACTTTCAGAATGGATTTGAGGGGCTATTATTCAATTTTCACATATATCTGGAAATTATGACTCTTCTTGACAGCCAGAGTGAAAAACCTTATGTATCACAATTAGCCATAGGCCAAGCACTTATTTAGGTATGCCCAGCAAACCTAAAAGCCAGACCTGAAAGGATAAAAATATGTCTAAGTAATGTAACTGCTAAGAATGGAGTAGAAGGACATGTGTTCATTCTCTCCTGTGAGAACTTCAAAATTGCGATTTGCTGCTGAACAACCAACAGGAGAATGTTGGATCCTACCAAAAACAGATACCCCACATCCAAGGGTGAAGGAGAACCCCCTACACAACAGCAGGAGGAGCGAAATCTCATTTAGAATCAAATTCCATGCCCGCCAGATACACTCGAGGGCTCAAGTAAAAACTTGTGTGCACCAGGACCCAGAGACCGTGCAGAGACTGAGCCAGAGCTGCCTTTGAGTGTTTGAGCATCTCCTGCAGATGCACAGGTCAGCAGTGGCTTGCCATGGGGACAGGGGCTCTGGCTGCAGCAGATCTGGGAGGCAAGGTGTGTGGCTTAAGTCCTCTTGGAGGAGGTCGCCATAAGACCTACCACGGAGCCACCCAGCAGACAACCCACAAACTGGAAAACAATTATACCAAAGAAGTTCTCACACTGTTATGCAAGTTCTTGGACCCACAACAGATTTCCCAAACCTGGGGATCTGACAAAGAGACTGAGAACCCCCAGGGAATTTGATTTGGAGGCCAGTGGGATTTGATTACAGAACTTCCACAGGACTGGGAAACAGACTCTTGGAAAGCACACACACAAAAAAAAAACCTTGTGCACACCAAGACCCAGAAGAAAGGAGCAGTGATCCCACAAGAGACTGACCAGACCTACCTGTGAGTGTCCAGGAGTTTCTGGCAGAAGTGTGAGTCAACAGTGGCCTGCCATGGGGTCAGCGGCACTGAATACAATAGTGCTGGCATAAGTCCTTTTGAAGAGAGAGAACAAAGGAAGGGAACACAGCCCATCAAAAAAATTGGATTAAATATTTACTGAACATAGAGCCACCCATCGAAACAAGACCCAGATTCCTCCACAGCCAGCCCCTCCCATCAGGAAGTTTCCATAAGCCTCTTATCTTTATCCATCAGAGGGCAGACAACTTGAAAACCATAGTCACATAAAACCAGCCAAACTGATGACATGGATCATAGCCTTGTCTAACTCAATGAAACTATGAGCTATGCCATGCAGGGCTACCCAGGACAGATGGGTCATGGTGGAGAGTTCTGACAAAACTTGGTCTGCTGGAGAAGGGAGTAGCACACCACTTCAGTATTCTTGCCTTGAGAACCCCATGAACAGTATGAAAAGGCAAAAAGATATGACACTAAAGATGAACTCCCCAGGTCAATAGGTGCCCAATATGCTACTGGAGAACAGTGGAGAAATAACTCCACAAAGAATGAAGAGATGGAGCTGAAGGAAAAACAACACCCAGTTGTGGATGTGACCGGGTGATGGAAGTAAAGTCCAATGCTGTAAGAACAATATTACATAGGAACCTGGAATGTTAGGTCCATGAATCAAACTAATTTTGAAGTGGTCAAACAGGAGATGGAAAGCATGAACATCAACATTTTAGGAATCTGTGAACCAAAATGAACCAGAATGGGAGAATTTAATTCAGACGACTATTATCTACTACTACTACTTCTAAGAATCCCTTAGAAGAAACAGAGTAGCTCTTATAGTCAACAGAAGAGTCCTAAATGCAGTACTTGGTGTAGTCTCAAAAATGTCAGAATGAACTCAGTTTGATTTCAAGGCAAACCATGCAATATCACAGTGATCCAAGTCTATGCCCCAAACACCAAAGATGAAGAAGCTGAAGTTGAGTGGTTCTATGAAGCCCTACAAGACCTTCAGGAACCAGTACAAAAAAAGACATCCTTTTTATCATAGGGGACTGGAATGCAAAAGTAGGAAGTCAAGAGATACCCGGAGTAACAGGCAAGTTTAGCCTTGGAGTACAAAATGAAGCAGGGCAAAGACTAACAGAGTTTTGCCAAGAGAACGCACTGGTCATAGCAAACACCCTGTTCAAGCAACACAAGAGAGGTCTCTACATGTGGACATTACCAGATGGTCAATACCAAAATCAGATTGATTATATTCTTTGCAGCCAAAGATGGAGAAGCTCTATACAGCAGGCGAAAACAAGACCAGGAGCTGACTGTGGCTCAGATCATGAACTTATTGCAAAATAAGATTAAGTTGAAGAAAATAGGGAAACCACTAGACCCTCAGGTATTACCTAAATCAAATCCCTTATGATTATACAGTGTAAGTGACAAATAGATTCAAGGGATTAGGTCTGATAGACAGAGTGCCTAAAGAACTATGGAGAGAGGTTCATGACATTGTACAGGAAGTGGTGATCAAAACAATCCCCAAAAAAGAAATGAAGAAAGGCAAAATGGTGTCTGAGGAGGCCTTACAAATAGCTGAGAAAAGAAGAGAAGGGAAACAAAAAGGAAAGATATACCCAACTGAATACAGAGTTCCAAAGAATAGCGAGGAGAGATAAGAAAGCCTTCCTATTGATCAGTGCAAAGAAATAGAGGAAAACAATAGAATGAAAATGACTAGAGATCTCTTCAACAAAATGAGAGATCCCAAGGGAATATTTCACACAAGGATGGGCATAATAAAGGACAGATATGGTATGGACCTAACAGAAGCAGAAGATACTAAGAAGAGGTGACAAGAATGCACAGAAGAACTATACAAAAAAAGATCTTAATTACCCAGATATCCACAATGGTGTGATCACTCACCTAGAGCCAGACATCCGGGAATGCAAAGTCAAGTGGGCCTTAAAAGCATCACTACGAACAAAGCTAGTGGAGGTGATGGTATTCCAGCTGAGCTATTTCAAGTCCTAAAAGATGATGCGGTCAAAGTGCTGCACTCAATATGCCAGCAAATTTGGAAAACTCAGCAGTGGCCACAGGACTGGAAAAGGTCAGTTTTCATTCCAATCCCAAAGAAAGGCAATGTTAAAGAATGTTCAAACTATGGCACAATTGTACTCATCTCACACGCTAGCAAAGTAATGCTCAAAATTCATCAAGCTAGGCTTCAACAGTACATGAACTGAGAACTTCCGGATGTACACGCTGGATTTAGAAAAGGCAGAGGAACCAGAGATCAAATTGCCAACATCCATTGAATCATAGAAAAACCAAGAGAATTCCAGAAAAATATCTACTTCTGCTTTATTGAATACACCTTTTGACTGTGCCTTTGGACTATTGCCTTTGACTGTGTGGATCACAACAAACTGTGGAAAATTCTGAAAGAGATGGGAATACCAGACCACCTTACCTGCTTCCTGAGAAATATGTATGCAGGTCAGGAAGCAACAGTTAGAACCAGACATGGAGCAACAGACTGGTTCAAAATTGGGAAAGGAGTGGGTCAATGCTTTATATTGTCACCCTGCTTATTCAATTTATATGCAGAGTACATCATGTGAAATACCTGGCTGAATGAAGCACAAGCTGGAATCAAAATCCCTGGGAGAAATATCAATAATCTCAGGTATGTAGATGATACCACACTTACAGCAGAAAGCAAAGAGGAACTGAAGAGGCTCTTGGTTAAAGTTAAAGAGGAGAGTGAAAAAGCTGGCTTAAAACTCAACATTCAAAAAACAAAGATCATGACATCCAGTCCCATTGAAAGGGAAAGTGAAGTCGCTCAGTCATGTCCGACTCTTTGCGACCCCATGGCCTGTAGCCTACCAGGCTTCTCCGTCCATGGGATTCTCCAGGCAAGAATACTGAAGTGGGTTGCCATGCTTCATGGCAAATAGGTGGGGAAACAATGGAAACAGTGGCAGACTTTATTATCTTGGGCTCCAAAACCACTGCAGATGGTGACTGCCGCCATGGAATTAAAAAGATTCTTGCTCCTTGGAAGAAAAGTTATGACAAACCTAGACAGCGTATTAAACATCAGAGACATTTCTTTGCCGATGAAGATCCATGTAGTCAAAGCTGTGGTTTTTCCAGTAGTCATGAATGGATGTGAGAGTCAGACCATAAAGAAAGGTGAACACTGAAGAATTGGTGCTTTTGAACTGTGGTCTTGGAGAAGACTCTTGGACTGCAAGGAGATCCAACCAGTCCATCCTAAAGGAAATCAGTCCTCAATATTCCTTGGTAGGACTGATGCTGAAGCTGAAGCTCCAATACTTTGGCCACCTGATGCAAAGAGCTGACTCATTAGAAAAGATCCTGATGCTGGGAAAGATTGAAGGTAGGAGGAGAAGGGGATGGCAGAGGATGAGATGGTTGGATGGCATCATCAACTTGATGGATGTGAGTTTGATCAAGCTTCCATATCAAAGCCTGGGGTGCTGCAGCCCAGGGGTTGGTTGCAAAGAGTTGAACATGAATGAGAAACTGAACTGAACTGAGTATAACTGCAACTGAGAAAGAATGCTCAAGAATATTTGTAGGAATACAAACTATCTATTACCAAAAAATATAAAATTCAATTTTTGACATCTAATTAAAAAATTACCTAGCCTATAAAGAAATCAGAACATAAACCCAAAATAAGAAAGAAAAAATCAGTTAAAACCGTGTTATGTTAAAATTAGCAGACAAATACATTAAAGCTGTTTTTACGTCTATATTCCATACTTTCAAAAATCCAAGTTAAACTATGGAAGATAGATAAAAGACCTATATCAAAATTACAGGCCTGCAAACTACATTTCAAAGGGTAAAGAATGCAATAAAATTTATTAGGAGCATGTTAGAAAATGCAGAAGAAACTGTTAATAACTTGAAGATGCAGCAATGAAAACTATCCTAAATGAAGCACACAGAGAGAGAGAAGAAATTAAACATATACCTTGTGAGCTGGGGACAACTTATATGTACTGGAATTCCTGAAATTTGAAGAAATAATGGACCAAACTTTCTCAATTTCTCTTAAAACAACAAGCCTTCCCCACTCCACAAACAATGCAAAAACAAACAAAAACAATAAAAAAGAAGCTTGATGAACTCCAAGTATAAGAAACAGGAAGAAAATTAGAGCAAGGTGGTACATCATAATCAGATTAATTAAACCAGTGGTAAAGGAGAAAAAAAAAAAAATAAACCCTTCAAAGCAGCTAGGGACAGAAAGCATGTTCCATACAGAGAAACATAATGTAAGAAAAACATAATAATCTGCTGTAATTTATCACCAGAAGCAATGCAAACTAATGTCATCTTTAAAGTGCTGAAAGTTAAAAAAAACAAGCAAACAAAAGCTGTTAATCTAGATTTCAAAATTCAGTAACATGTCTTTCAAAGTGCAGGTGAAGTAAGTACTTTTCAAACATAAAAAGAGTGTAAGAAATCACCAGGAAATCTGCACTACAGGAAATGTTAAAAAATGTTTTTTGTTAAGGAAAATGATGCCAGGTTGAAATATTGATCTATACAAAGGAGTAAAGAGCACTAGGATTTGTAACTACATGGATAATATAGGTTTTTTAAAAATCATTTAACTTACTTTAGAAAAGAATTTGTTGTTTAAACAAAAGCATAAGATAGCATGAGGGTATATAACATACCTGAAAGGAAAATGCATGACAACAATAATGCAAAAGTTGTGAGGAAGAAATGGAAGTATACTGCTATAAGTGTCTAAAACCATATATAAAGTTTTATAACCCTTGAAGACAGACTATGATAATTTAAAGGTATATACACTAAAAGCTCTAAAAATAATTCAAATTATGTGACTGAGTTACAGATAAATCATAAACAATAAAGTATGAAATAGAGTCAGTTACTCAAACCAAAAGAAAGAAGAGTTAAACCTAACCAAATCAATCTAGTCCAAACTATTGTTTTTCCATTAGTCATGTATGGAAGTGAGAGTAGGACCATAAAGAAAGCTGAGCCAAAGAACTGATACTTTTGAACCATGGTGCTGGAGAAGACTCGAGATTTCCTTGGACTGCAGGGAGATCAAACCAGTCCATCCTAAAGGAAATCAGTCCTGAATATTCATTGGTAGGACTGATGCTGAAGCTGAAGCTCTAGTACTTTGGCCACCTGATGCAAAGAGCTGACTCATAAGAAAAGATTGAAGGCACGAGGAGAAGGGGATGACCGAGAATGAAATGGTTGGATGGCATCACCGACTCAATGGACATGAGTTTGAGCACCCTCCAGGAGTTGGTGATGGAGAGAGAAGCCTGGCATGCTGCAGTCCATCAGGTCGCCAAGAGTCAGACACGGCTGAGCGACAGAACTGAACTGAATTGAACTGATGTCAATAATTGCATTAAATGTAAATGGTCTAAACATCTGAATTAAAAAGGAGAGATGCCCATATTTGATAAAAAGTGGCATTCAACTATATGCTGCCAATTAGAAAAAAAATGATTTTAAATATGGGGATACAAAGAGAAGACTGAAGCAATGGAAGGAGATATGTCATGCTAATTCTATTCAAATAAGATCTTGTAATATTGATAGCAGATAAAGTAGTTACAAAAGCAAAGAATATTATCAGGGACAAAAATGATCTTTTTATAATGATTAAGAAATAAATTCATCTAGAGTTGCTGCTGCTGCTGCTGCTGCTGCTAAGTCGCTGCAGTCATGTCCAACTCTGTGCAACCCCATAGACGGCAGCCCACCAGGGTTCCCCGTCCCTGGGATTCTCCAGGCAAGAACACTGGAGTGGGTTGCCATTTCCTTCTCTAGTGCATGAAAGTGAAAAGTGAAAGTGAAAAGTGAAAGTGAAGTCACTCAGTCGTGTCCGACTTCACGACCCCATGGACTGCAGCCTACCAGGCTCCTCCGTCCATGGGATTTTCCAGGCAAGAGTACTGGAGTGGGTTGCCATTGCCTTCTCTGAGTTGATAGCAGTCCTAATTGTTTCACTCACTCAATAGCAGAGCTTCAGGATACCTGAATACAAAAAAATGAAACAACTTCAAAGAGCAGTGGGAAGAAATTATAAATGGAGATTTTCATACATGCTTGTCAGTAATTAATTAAACAATACCATGAGGCTATTGCAGATTTGAAAAATACAGTTGCCTTATTTAGTTGACATTTGTAGGACTAGCCATCCAAAGGAGGCAGAATACACAGTCATTTCAACATTTACTAAAATAGGCCATATTCTGGGTCATAAAAGATGTCTCGGTAATTAAAAAAAACTTAAGTCAACCAAGATATATACTCTTCTCAAAGTAGAATTAAATTTGTATCAAAAAATGGGAAAGTATTTGGAAAATCCTCAAATATTTAAAAAGTAAATAATATACCTCAAAAACACTTAGATGAAAGAGGAAATCATAAGGAAAATTAAGAAGTATTTTTAACTGAATGAAATTTAAAACATGAAATATCAAAATTCATGGTATATCATAAAAACATTACTTGAGGGAAATTCTATCGCATCAAATTCATGTATCAGAAATTGAGAAAGGCCTCAAATACCTCAAATAAATGACCACAGCTTCCACTTTCAAAAACTATGGCAAGAGAACATTAAGCCCAAAATAAATAACATAATGGACATAATCAAGATCAGAGAAAGAAACTGATGAATTAAAGAACAGAAATGTAGTAGAAAATATCAAGGAAGATAAATCTGATTTGTTAAGAAGACATAAAAGTGATAAACTTTAACCAGACTGACCTGGGGAAAAAAGGGAGAAGAAACATAAAACAATATAAGGGATGAGAGAGGTACCACCACTGCAGACTTTACAGATAGTAAAAGGAAAATTACAGGATATTATGAACAATTTTATAGAAATAAACCTGTCAACATAGGTGAACTGGACAAATTCCTTTAAAGATGCAGGCTTTCAAAATGCAGTAGGGAAGCAATGGATAGCATTAAGGAAGTTGAATTTCTGTCAAAATACTTGCATGGTTACAACTACTGGCCCAGATGGCCTCATGATTGAATTCTACCAACCTTTTAAGAAAGAATAATGCTAATTCTACACATACTTTTTCAGAAAAGAAAAGCAGAGGAAGTACTTCCTAACTAAAATAACGTCAATACTTTGATATCATAACTAGACAAAGGCAGAACAAGAAAAGTATGGACCAATGTCACTCATCAGCACAGATGCAAAAAATCTAAACAAATTTACAAATATTAACCAATAATATATAAAGAATATAATAGATTGTGAGCAAATAAGTTTTATTCCAGGAATTCTAGTAAGTTTGACATTTGAAAATAATGCTGTTCACAAAAATTGCAAACTAAATAATAACACCAAAAACACAAACAGAACAAAAACATTTCAAGAAATCCAAAAATGTATTCCTAATGTCTTAAGAAATTTCAGCAAATAAAGAATAGAAAAATAATTTCTTAAATTAAATACACTTAATTAATGCATTATAAAAATTATAAATTGTATTTTTTTAAATCACTACACCTAACATCTAAGTTAATGGTAGAAAACCGAATGTTTTCTTCCTAAGAAAAGTAAAACAACAATATTTGCTTTTGTCATTTCTAGGACACACTGTACTAGAGCTCCTACACTGTTTACTAAGGAAAGATAAAGAAATAAGATATCCAGATTGCAGAGGAAGAAGAAAAACTGCCTTTATTCACAGATGACATAATTGTTTATATAGAAAATCTGACTAAATATACCAATAAAAACCATTTTATTTACAAAAGTAGGTAGCTAGCTTACAAGCTCTTGTTTTCACATTTGACTTAAAAAATACATTGAAATACTGTTTATTTTCATTATTGACTTTTCTTGCACTCTGTTAAATTCTGCACTCCAGGCAAATGCCTAACTTGCCTCAATCTGGCCTTGTCCTGCCAAAATGCAACTTTAGATAATAAATGAGGTTAGCAAGACTGCAAGATACAAGATCAACTTTTAAACATCAATCTTACTTTTTATATACTAGTAATTAACAATTAGAAGCTGAAATAAGTATATCACATCTATATAGCAAAAAAATGAAACAGGGATAAATTTGACATAAAGTGTGAAATATATGAACCCTGAAAACTACCATATGTTACTGGTAGAAATTAAAGAAGAATGAAATACATGGGAGGACTTCCCTCTTGGCTCAGTGGTAAAAAATCTACCTGTATTGCAGGAGATGCAGGTTTGATGTCTGGGTTGGGAAGATCTCCTAGAGAAGGAAATGGCAACCCCCTTCAGTACTCTTGCTTGGCAAATCCCATAGAAAGAGGATCCTGGTGTGCATGGGGTCGCAAAAGAGTCAGACATAACTTAGAAAATGAGCATTCTGAACATGCTGTGTTCACTTATCAAAAAAGTCACTACTGTTAAGGTGTCAAGTAACTTCATATTGATTTAAAGGTAAAATGAAATTACAATCAAAATATTAGCGTGATTTTTTGCATAATTTGACAAATTGATTCTGAAATTCATATGAAAGTACAAAGGGCTTACCATAGCCAGAATAACTGGAAAAGAACCAAGTTGGAAATTTAAAACTTTCTGACTTCAGGACTTACAGTAATTAGAATAGTATAGTATTGGTGTAAAGTTAGATTATTGGAGAAAAATAACAAGTCTAGAAAGCAACATACAAATTAGTTTTATGAACAAATAATTTTTGACAGAGATACTTAAAGGAAATCCAGTGGACAACATATAGTCTTTTCAACATACGATGCTGGTAAAATTCTTTCCTAGAAAATCCTGGGGACAAAGGAGCGTGGTTGGCTATGGTCCATGGGGTCACAAAGAGTCAGACAAGACTGAAGGGACTGAGCATGCACGCATGCAAAAAAATAAATCACTCATATCCGACACAATACATAAAAATTAACTCAAAATAGTCAATTGATCTATATGACAAACCTAAAATTATAAAACTTCTTTAAAAAAATAAAGAAGGGAAAATGTCTCATGACCTTTAAGTTAGGCAAATATTTCTTGGATGCATACCAAAAGTATAATCCGTGAAAGAGAAAGATGATAAATGTGATTTCTTCTAAGCTAAAACTTTTGCTCTTCAAACCTGTTGCTAAGAAAATGAAAGTACAAACTACACACTGGAAAAAATACTTGCACATCATATCTGGTAAAGGACTTGTATCCAAAAATGTTTAAAGGACCTTCAAAACCCAGTAATAAGGAAGCAAACAACTCTTCCCACTTTGAGCAAAATATATAAAGAGACACTTAACCAAAGAAGACCATAAAAGACAAATAAGTACATGAAAAGATGTTCAATATCATTAGTCATTGTAGAAATCCAAATTAAAGCCATGGTGAGATATGCATCTATTAGAGTGTCTAAACTTTAAAATATTAGCAAGGATGTGGAATTACAAGAACTCTCATACATTGTTAGTGGTAAAACCACTTTTGAAAAAAGTTTAATAGTTTCTTAAATAGTTAAACACACAGCTACCAAATGACCCAGATAATCCAATTAAAAAATATATATTTTAATTGAAGGATAATTGCTTTACAATATTGTGTTGGTTTCTGCCATAAAGCAATGTGAATCAGCTATAAGTGTACATATGTCCCCTCCCTCTTGACTCTTCCTCCCACCACCCCTCCATCTAACCCCTCTAGGTCATCACAGAGCACTAAGCTGTGATGTACAGCACCCTGTGTTGTACAGCAACTCCCATGTAGGTATTTTACACATGGTGAGTGAGTGAAGTCGCTCAGTCGTGTCTGACTCTTTGCGACCCCATGGACACCAGGCTCCTCCGTCCATGGGATTTTCTAGGTAAGAGTACTGGAGTGGGTTGCCTTTTCCTTCTCCAGGGAACTTCCCAACCCAGGGATCAAACCCAGGTCTCCCGCATTGTAGACAGACGCTTTACCATCTGAGCCACCAGGTAGAGTATATAATTCAATGTTACTCTCTCAATTCGTCCCTCCTTATACTTCCCCCTACTATGTCCACAAGTCCATTCTTTACATCTGTGTCTCTATCCTCAGTTACGAAGTCGTGTTCGACTCTTTGTGATCCCATGAACTGCAGCCCACCAGGCACCTCTGTCCATGGAATTCTCCAGGCAAGAATACTGGAGTGGGGTTGCCATTTCCTTCTCCAGTGTCTCTATTCTTGCCCTGAAAATAGGTTCATCAGTACCATTTTTCTAGATTCCATATATATTCATTAATACACAATTTATGTTTCTCTCTTTCTGGCTTACTTCACTTCATGTAACAGGCTCTAGATTCATCCATCTCAGGTCAGCTGACTCAAATTTGTTCTTTTTTATGGCTAAATAATATTCCATTCTGCATATGTACTACAAATTCTTGTACCAAAATATGTGTCCATGCAAGGACTTGTACAGGACTGTTCACAGATGCTATAAATGCAATCATAATACTCTGAATGATTCAAATGTCCACCTGGGTAGGTCAACAAATTTGGTGTATGTATACAATAAAATACTACTCAGCAGTAAGAAGAATGAGCTATTGATACATACCGCTTGAATTAATCTCAAAAATTACACTGAGGGAAAAAAGCCAGCCTCCCTCCCTTCAAAAAGTATACATTTTATAATAAAATTGTAGGAATAGTTAACTAATCTATAAGGACACAAAATAAGTTAATGATTACCTGATAGACAGGCGAGGAGTTGGAGGAAGGAATTATAACGAGTCAGAAGGAAATTCAGGGGCATGATAGACACATTCATTATCTTGATTCTGATAATAGTTTCAAAGCATATACACATGTCAAAACTCAAAAAAATATAAGTTCTAAATATGTGCATAATATTGTATGTTATACTTCATGTAACATATACAATTATATTTCAGTAAATCTATTTTAACAGACTCAGTAGGTTAAACTTTAAATTACAAAAGTGCTTTTCATGGGATGTGTACTGTCAGTTAATCCCATGTTGGATTAAATGGCCAAACCTCTATCGCCCAATTGTTCAATACCTACCCACTGCCTAAGCCACCAGTCAATTATTACTTTCATGAAATTTTCTAGTGTTTTGATCATATTCACTTTGATATGGGGACACGGGAATTAACATAAGGTTAAAGATGACCTTATGCAGTGTTAAGAAGGAAAAGAAATGTGTGCTTTTTTAAGTTTCTGCTTTGTAGGAGATTAAAATGCTAGTGCTTTGTCTCATTCAGTAAAGGAAAAATCTTAAGAAAATCCATCAAAGCTTTTCAATCACTTTGTGTATACAAGCATTAACTGCCTACAACATACTTTTTCTCAAATTCTCCTCTACTTTGTAATTTGTCAGGCTGCCTTTTGGGTAACAATATCTGCCCATGGGGTGGCAAAGAGTTGGATACTACTGAGCACGCACCCACATGCACATTGCCTCCTCGGTTTGGAAGTACAGCATCCCACACAGTTAGCTCTGTGGAAAGAGACCCTGGGGATGGCGATGTTCCATTGAATTTAGACTCTATTGGTATAAGCTTTAGTTCATGAGAGGGACAGTGGAGACTGTTTGTAAATTATATATGTTTACAACATAATAAGACCGTGTCATAAAATACAAACAAAGTCCATACTGAAATAACTGCAGAGGTTTGTTCAGTGGACTCAATTTAATTAATATCACTTTGGTAATATTTCACATCAGTCAGTGTTCTCTTTTTGTGGAGAAGTCAACTCTAATGCATTCTTCTCTTAAAATATTAGGGAAACTAGGAGAAAGAATAAAATAAAACCTCTTACTGTCCCTGAACCTGTAAGTCCCCAAAATGCATTTTCTTTCCTTTTTTTTTTTCAATCTTAAATGGCCCATTTACTGCATTAATTCTTTAAAAAGAACCAAGATTTTTATGAGAGGCTAGAAGTAAGAAGTTGTCAAATAGAGGTTGTTATTGAACATAAGGTATGGACAGAGGCTTCCCTGGTGGTTCAGACGGTAAAGAATTTGTCTGCAATGCAGGAGACCAGGTTCGATCCCTGGGTTGGGAAGATCCTCTGGAGAAGGAAATGGCAACCCACTCTAGTATTATTGCCTGGAGAATCCCATGGACAGAGGAGCCTGGTGGGCTACAGCCCATGGGCTCGTGAAGAGTTGGACACAACTGAAGTGACTTAGACACTTGCACTATAGTTATATGTGTTGCATTAACTTTGTTACAAACTACTCATTCTATTTTACTTTCCTTTTTTTGCCACTAGTTATTTTATTCTTTTATACTGTACCTTACAGAGAACATTCCTAGAGGGAATATTCCAGAGATTTATTTTTCACAAGGAACAAATTTCATATTTTTCCCCTTAGGTCTTCTGAGGTATTTACTTAAAAGTATTCTCTTTATTCGTTAAGACAGTTTTCTAAAAACTAAATACGTAGTACTATTTTAAAGATTAATATACTGTGCTATAATAACTGTCTTTTATTTCAACCATTATTTATGGTTGAGTAATTGATTCAATTTGATTAGAATTTAAAACTATATCTGTGATGAGCAAATGTGATCTAATTAATTGTAAATAATCTAAAGGGAAATGGTCACAGAGGTACTGGACTAATTTAATCACCAGTAAAATTTGATACTTCATCCTTGTGTGTGTGTGTGTACTCAGTCATGTCTGACTCTTTGTTATCCCATGGACTGCAGCCCACCAGGCTCCTCTGTCCATGGAATTTTCTAGGCAAGAATACTGGAGTGGGTTGCCATTTCCTTCTCCAGGGGATCTTCCTGACCCAGGGATTGAACCCGTATTTCTTGCACCTTGTGTCTCCTTCCTTGGCAGGGGAATTCTTTATCACAAATGAGGCAAACTTAATAGAATAAATATACGGATATTGAACCCTCTAATTTACGTAAAATTTGTGTCTTCATTTTAACAATCAAAGTCATGAAAATATATTTTAAAATGAGGTCTATTTTGGTAAGACTATATTAATACAGGCAACTTGAGACTTTCCATTTTAATAGAAGATAGAGAAGAATTGGTGAGTGAAATACATTCGTAAACATATGGTATTTTTACCAGTCACTTCTGGTTTTCTATCAAGAGTACAATTCATAACCATTTTAAGAGAAAAGAGATCTCAAAAAAACAAGGCAGGAAGAAAACAAAAACACATTTTTTGTCAAGGAACCTTTTCCCAAGGCAAGCCTTGAATCTTAATAGAAGAAAAGGAAGCAAGAATTGACAAAGAGGCTTTATGGATTCAAAACCTAACAACTTATTAATTTTGTATAGCCATTTACAATAAACAAATTTGCGTTTCTCTGAGTTGATATCACAATAACCTTGTAGGGAATGCATGATAATATCATCCCTAATCCATGTTAGAGTCTGATACCCAGATGAAGATAATTTCCCAAGGATACTTCTCAGACTGTGAGAGGTATAATTTCAAATTGATAACAGAAGTCTGATATACATACACTCACAATAGAATAAATATATCTGCATATATTTTTAAAAATCAAGCTTCACAGTACCTAAAATTGTCCCATGTCTGAGTTACTTTTTTTTCTTCTCACCTGGCTTTTCTTCCCTTTCTTGTGGAGGTGCTAATGAGCAGAGAAATGGGAAAGGTAATCAGCCAGAGGGAAGAGAAGAATCAAAGACCTAGATAATTTGCAAACTGGAAAATGAGCTTCTAACTAATCAAGATGGGATTGTAAATAGGATAGAAAGAATTTATGCATCCCTGGTATTGGCCTGAATAGCATTTTCACCCAATCCAAGGAAAGTATTTGGAGATTTCACAGTTGGGTATTTTTCTCCCTTTGAGATTTTTCCTAAACTAATTATCCATTATATACTTGAAGTAAAGAAATAACTTATCATTAAAGTCATTTTTTAGATAGATACTTCACTTCGCATGTTGTTATAATGCCTAGAATATTAATAAGGAATGAGTTAACTATTAACACAGCTTCTTTCAGGCGTTTCTGATCTATGTACTGATCACTCAAAAGGAAATTTTGTATAATATTTTATTCATGAAAAATTTAGTGAAGTAACTAGATTGACTAATCTTTCCATACTAAATAATTTAATTTAACTTTGTGCTGCTTTTTGCATTTTAATTTTTTCATAATATGTCCTTTAAAATCTCCAATATTAAAATGATCAGTAACTGTTTTGTGGTTGATTTAGTTAAAATTATATATTTAGTTATGGCTCTTGGATTGTTAGGTTGAGAGGAAATGTCTTAATATAAGAAATGAACACATTTATATATTGGAAAAACTATGTGTGCAATAAGTGTTTAGATGAATTATTAAACAGCTTAGAAATCAACATAAAATGGTATATAACAATAATTGTCATTGTTACTATAATCATACCTCAAATACTTTAAATTTAATATACTTTTGTACTTACTGTTCAACTGCAGGGTTTTGTATCATGTTTTATGACTCAGAATTGTTGCCTTATCTCTGCTTAACACCTTCCAAGACTTTCCCAATTCAAACTCAGCCAGGATAAATACAATATGGTTAGATTGTGACTCTGAATTTCAGGCAGGCCTTCTGCTTCTAGTTAGGAGATGGAAAGCCAGAAGAGATTACACTCCCACCCTAAAACCAGAACAAATCAGATAATCACCAAAATTGGATTTTTTTTTTTTAACCCATCCAGATTAACCCCAATGAACTAAATTCCAGAAAGCAATAAGCTCTTTTGGGGAGAGAAGAGACTCTTGACTGCCTTTCTTCTTAGAGGAATGGTGGGAGGGGGAGGAAATCACAATAGAGAAACCAATAAAGACTTAAAGAATATTTAGTGGATGTGTCTGGAGTGGTATGATGTTTGAGAATCTCAAAGAGCCCAGGCAGAGAACTTGTCAGCTGTTAGCAACCAAATCTTTGCCATGTCGTTTTGATACCGTTCACCTCAGATTGGAACTTGAACCCATGTACCAAACTCAAACCTGCCCCAAACTCGTGGTCTAAGATAACACACCTGGTTTTAGGACTTAATGAAGCTCAGGTTTTTTGTCTATCAATGCAGAAGAAATTCAGTGACAGGCAAAGTGACAAGGCTGTATATTGTCACCTTGATTATTTAACATGTATGAAGAGTACATCATGCAGAATGCTGGGCTAGATGAATCACAAGCTGGAATCAAGATTGTTAAGAGAAATAGCAATAACCTCACATATGCAGGTGATACCACTGTAATGGCAGAAAGTGAAGAGGAACTAAAAAGTCTCTTGATGAAAGTGAAAGAGGAAAGTAAAAAAAGCTGGCTTAAAACTCAACATTCAAAAACTAAGATCATGGCATCCAGTCCCATCACTTCATGGCAAATTGAAGGGAGAAAAGTGGAAGCAATGACCTACTTGATATTCTTGGGTTCCAAAATAACTGGGGATGGTGACTGCAACCTAATATTAAAAGATCATGTGTCTTGGAAGGTAAGCTATGACAAACCTAGACAGCGTATTAAAAAGCAGAGACATGACTTTGCTGACAAAGGTCCATATTGTCAAAGCTATGGTTTTCCTAGTAGTCATGTACTGATGTCAGAATAGGACTATAAAGAAGGCTGAGCACTGAAGAACTGATGCTTTCAAATTGTGGTGCTGGAGAAGACTCTTGAGAGTCCCTTGGACTGCAGGGAGATCAAACCAGTCAATCCTAAAGGAGATCAGCCCTGAATTGGAAGGACTGATGTTGAAGCTGGAGCTCCAGTACTTTGGCCACTTGATGGGAAGAGCCGACTCTTTGGAAAAGATCCTGATGCTGGGAAGGACTGAAGGCAAAAGGAGAAGGGGGTGGCAGATGATGAGATGGTTAGAAACCATCACCAATTCAATGAATAAGAATCTGAGCAAACTCTAGGAGATAGAGAACAGGGGAGCCTAGCTTGCTTCGGTCCATGGGGTCAAAAAGAGTTGGACATGAGTTAGTGACTGAACAACAGGCTTACATCATTAGCTCTTCCTTTCTTATTGGGCAGGAGGGTGTCTGACCCTATGATACAGAACTAGGATTATCATAAATGAAGTTAAAGTGAAGTCGCTCAGTTGTGTCCTACTCCTTGTGACCCTGTGGACTGTAGCCCACCATGCTCCTCCTTCCATGGGCTTCTCCAGGCAGGAGTAATGGAGTGGGTTGCCATTTCCTTCTCCAGGTGATCTTCTCAACCCAGGGATCGAACCCAGCTCTCCTGCATTGCAGGCAGAGGCAGGCAGATCCTTTAACCTCTGAGCCACCAGGGAAGCCCAGGATTATCATAGCACTTATTCAAAACGGTAGAGAAGGGTAGTGACATTTTTCTTTCACCTAATGGCCTGGGGCATATCTTGTGCTTTTATTTATGGTTTTATAGAATGAAGCAAGGCTGCTTCATTCCACAACATTCCAATAACTTTCATGAATGATCATTAACTTACAGTGGTCTCCCAGAATTTCCTAGGTTTCTCTATTTTTAGTCCTTTACTGGGACTTCTACCTGTATAACGATCTGATTCTATCTCTATCAACTTCACTGAGCTACTTACCAGATGTAGAGCCGAGGTAGGAGATCCCAGAGACTTTATCCCAAAGGGAAGCAGGACCTTTCCCAGTTACAAAGCAGAGGCCTGCTGAATTCTGGGGTAGGGAGAGTCCTGTGAGGTATTCTCCAAGGCATTCTAGGCCTTCACTGATTATACTGCAGTAGCTCTTTGAAGGTTTGAGGAAGGCAGGCTCAACAGAAAGATACTCTGAAGCACAGAAAAGCACTGTAGAACTAGAGAGCAAAGAGAACTCCCCAGCAACAGAAAAAGCTCCCAGCTGGCCTGCAAGCAGCTAGAGCTATCCCATGGTTTGAAATGTTGGAGGCTATACTAATCATAATAAAGAGACACTGGAGTCTTTCTGTGGCCCAGTTCCCAGGTTGTACTGAACAGAAAGCTTTGATCCAACCCTCACAATATTTGAAGCTAGTGAACTAGATCTGGTAAAACCAACACAAAAAGTGAAAGTGAAGTGTTAGTCACTGTCATGTCCAACTGTTTGTAACTTTGTGGACTCTAGCCCACCACTTCCTCTGTCCATTGAATTCTCTGGGCAGATATATTGGAGTGCATAGTTCAACTACAGATTTGAGCAATTCCGTCTCCTATGTTGTCATTGTTCAGTTACTCAGTCGTGTCTGACTCTTTGAGAACCCATGGACTTCAGCATGCCAGACTTCCCTGTCCTTCACTGTCTCCTGGAGTTTGCTCAGATTCATGCTCCTACATTAGCAGTCTGGTAACAGAAGGGGATGCACCCTTTTCTGAGATCTTTTTTTTTTTTTTAATAATTCTTACATGCGTTCCCAAACATGAACCCCCTCCTACCTCCCTCCCCACAACATTTTATTTGTCTCTACTGTTCTTTTATATAAACTATCTGGCATACAATTTAAAAGTATAAGGTTAAAAAATGTGACCCAGGTCAAGAGAGTTTTCTTGTGAGTTGTCTGTAGAAGCAAATCCAGAAATAGAATTGTAATGATCAGATAGAGACTCTAGAATTATCATAATAAATGTGAAAGGTGGTGGGGGAGGAGGGCGGTGGTAGGGGAAATACAGTCATGGAAAGATAACTAGAATTTTATCAGATGGTTATAAAATATGAAAAAGATCCAAATGGAAATTTATGAAGAATACTATTTCAGAAATCAATGATTCATGATATAGACTTGAGGGAGACTGGGTATAGCAGAGAAAAGAGTCAGTGAAGTTGAAGACAGGGTAATAGAAATTACTCAAACTAAAAAACAAAAATATGTTACAGTGTCAGCAACAGTGATATTGTCTGTAGGACAATATCACATCCCTTAACATTCATGTAATTGCATCTTATCAAGAAATGAGAAATTCAAGCACAAGTTATTAATTTGAATCATACCATTTTATAATAGTTTTCCTTGACCATCCTGTAGAGAGCATTCCCCATCACAAACTCCAGCAGCACTCATTATTGTTGAAATTGTTTCTTTTTTGTTTATTCTATCAGTATTTTTTTAAATTGGAGTATAATTATTTTACAATCTTGTGTTAGTTTCTGCTGTACAATGAAGTAAGTCAGCATATGTATACATATGGCCCTTTCTTCTTGAGCCTCCCTCCCACCCCTACCCCTATTCCACCTCTCTAAGTCATCACAGAGCATTAAACTGAGCTTCCTGTACTACACCACACAAAATCTTTACAGAAAAGTAAAAGCTAAGAGAATTCAGCACCGCCAAACCAGCTAAGGGAACTTCTTCTAGATGAGAAACACAAGACAAGAAAAAGACCCAGAGAAACAAAATTTTACCAATGCTATTGAATATATACTGCATGCCAGAAACTATTTTAGAACATAGTATTCACCTACTCCCTTTTCTCATAAAATTTATTTCTTCTCTAGAGTGTAAATTTCATGAGGTTAAGGACCTTTTTTATTTTTTATTTTTTGCTCTTGAATCTCAGTCTTATAGAACAGTAGCTTGTGTACAGGAGGAACTCATTTAACATGTCTCAAGAATAATGAATAAATGAATATTTCTAAGGGTCATTTCTAAGGCCCTATTTTATACTGTTTGGCCAGAGATTGACAAAAATACTTTAGCTTGTTCTATTATATTTCATTTCTCTTTCTTTGTTCTTTCTAACCTCCAGGCTCTACTTTTACATTCTCAAAAGGATTGATTCACACATAGCCAATTTTTAGATATAAAAGTATGTCAATGTAAACTAGAATTTTTACAAGAGGAACTAGTTATGGGAGAAGGATAATCATACTTCTGTCTGTGCATATATCACTCTTCTTTGTAATTATTTGCATATATGTCTCTGTTCCCTCTAGATAATGGTCCCTCGATATTTCTAGGGCCACACCACATGCCCAGCCCAGTTTAATTGTTTTTCTGTCATATGTATCATAATATGTTATTTTCATATAGAAGTGAATATTTCGTAATATTTTCAATAATTTATAAAAATCAGACACATAATTAAATGACACATGCCATGAAAGCTTTTTTGTTTTGTTTTGTTTGTGTTGGTTTTTAAAAAAAACAACTATCAAATACTTAGTTTAAATTATTACTTATTTAAGAATCCATGTCCCTAACCATGTTGACTGAGTCTAACAAAACGGATGATTAAATCTGTCAAAATCTATTAGTAATTGATTACATGAGTGTGTATCAAGTTGCTTCAGTCGTGTCTGAGTCTTTGAGACCCCATGGACTGTAGCTCACCAGTATCCTCTATGCATGGGAGTCTCCAGACACAGTACTGGAGTGGGTCACCACGCCCTCCTCCAGGGGATCTTCCTGACCCAAGGATTGAACCTGCATCTCTTACATCTCCTGCATTGGCAGGTGGGTTCTTTACCACTACTGTCACCTGGGAAGCCCAATTGATATATAGCACATATCAAATCATACACTTGACTTTTCCAAGAATAATATTCCTTTGTCATAGATATAACTAAGGAACTTCTGTCCATCTCCTGTGATTGTCTGATTTGTGTTAAGATTTGCTTCCAGTTATCACTGAAGCGGGCTTCTGATCTTAGAGGGAAAGCTGATGATGGTAGAAAAAATTGGAGTTGCCATTCTTTAGCATTCTCAATGAATGTAATTGAATTGTTAGCCATAGAGTTGTTGAATGCCAGATAATCTTTGTATGATTAATTGTCAAGCATCATCTGGCTCAGTCTGTTTACTAAGGAGAAAAATGCAGATTGGAGACTGATCCCAATGTCATACAAACTAGTGTTCAGTTTGTCCACATTTGTTAAGTACCTCATGCCTCTTTTCCTAAATACATATTTTTGGTTGTTACTAACGTTCCCTTCCCACCCCTCATTTCCCCGGCAAACATAAGACATGCCCAAGAAGAACTGTACAGGAAAGATCTCATAACCCAGATAATCATGATGGTGTGATCGCTAATCTAGAGCCAGACATCCTGGAATGTGAAATCAAGTGGGCCTTAGGAAGCATCACTATGAACAAAGCTAGTGGAGGTGATGGAATTCCAGTGGAGCTATTTCAAATCCTAAATGATGATGCTGTGAAAGCACTGCACTCAATATGCCAGCAAGTTTGGAAAACTCAGCAGTGGCCACAGGACTGGAAAAGGTCAGTTTTCATTCTAATCCCAAAGAAAGGCGATGCCAAAGAATGCTCAAACTACTGCACATTTGTGCTCATCTCACACGCTAGTAAAGTGATGCTTAAAATTCTCCAAGCCAGGCCTCAGCGATACATGAACCATGAACTTCCAGATGTTCAGGCTGGTTTTAGAAAAGGCAGAGGAACCAGAAATCAAATTGCCAACATCTGCTGGATCATGGAAAAAGCAAGAGAGTTCCAGAAAAACATCTATTTCTGCTTTATTGACTATGCCAAAGCCTTTGACTGTGTGGATCACAATAAACTGTGGAAAATTCTGAAAGAGATGGGAATACCAGACCACCTGACATGCCTCTTGAAAAACCTGTATGCAGGTCAGGAAGCAACAGTTAGAACTGGACATGGAACAACAGACTGGTTCCAAATAGGAAAAGGAGTACGTCAAGGCTGTATATTGTCACCCTGCTTATTTAACTTATATGCAGAGTACATCATGAGAAACGCTGGGCTGGAGGAAGCACAAGCTGGAATCAAGGTTGCCGGGATAAATATCAATCACCTCAGATATGCAGATGACACCACCCTTATGGCAGAAAGTGAAGAGGAGCTAAAAGCCTCTTGATGAAAGTGAAAGAGGAGAGTGAAAAAGTTGGCTTAAAGCTCAACACTCAGAAAATGAAGATCATGGCATCTGGTCCCATCACTTCATGGCAAATAGATGGGGAAATAGTGGAAACAGTGGCTGACTTTATTTTTCTGGGCTCCAAAATCACTGCAGATGGTGATTGCAGCCATGAAATTAAAAGACACTCCTTGGAAGGAAAGTTATGACCAACTTACACTGCTTATTAAAAAGCAGAAACATTACTTTATCAGCAAAGGTCCATCTAGTCAAGGCTATGGTTTTTTCCAGTGGTCATGTATGGATGTGAGAATTGAACTGTAAAGAAAGCTGAGCACTGAAGAATTGATGCTTTGAACCATGGTGTTGGAGAAGACTGTTGAGAGTCCCTTGGACTGCAAGGAAATCCAACCAGTCCGTCTTAAAGGAGATCAGTCCTGGGTGTTCATTGGAAGGACTGATGTTGAAGCTGAAACTCCAATACTTTGGCCATCTGATGCAAAGAGCTGACTCATTTGAAAAGACCCTGATGCTGGGAAAAATGGAAGGCAGGAGGCGAAGGGGATGACAGAGGATGAGATGGTTGGATGGCAACACTGACTCAATGGACATGGTTCTGTGTGGACTCCAGGAGTTGGTGATGGACAGGGAGGCCTGCTGTGGTGTGGTTCATGGGGTTGCAAAGAGTCAGACATGAGTGAGCGACTGAACTGAACTAAACTGAAGAGGATAGTATTAAAACTCAGGTGCATGTCCTTTAGACTTACTTTTTGCCAGTATCTGTTAGCAAGAGTATCATAATTAATGATAAGTAAATTTATTAGTATTAGTAATAACTACATATTATTTTGCCAGTTGCTATGCTGAGTAGTAGACCTACTTGATCACTAGTGCCCATCATAGTTTTAAAGAGAAAGTATTATTTTCCCTGCTTTGCAAATGTGGAAACTAATCCTAAAAAACGAGAAGTAAACTATTAATACCTAAGAAAAAAGTGATAGAACATAGCAAAGCCAAGAATTGAACTTTAAAGTTTTCAGTCTCTCCAATATACAGCAGTTACCTGTAACAATATCTACCTAGTCATTCTTCATCCAAAAACAAGACAAACCAATACTAAAAGAAGAAAAAGGAAAGGAAAGAAAATATAAAGGAAGAAATTGCCGACCACAATGATAGATATTTTTGCATATTTAGGTTTAAGGCAAACAAAATATGGGGTCACAAAGAGTTGGACACAAATGAGTGACTAACAGTTTCACACTTAAAGAAAATATGCTGGATTTATTTCTTATATAAAATATTTTCACCAATGTTATTATTGAATTACTGAAATATAAAAAGCATACAAGTTAATTAGCATGTAAAATCAAATATGTGAAATAAAGTAAGCTATAAAACATACCAATCTTTACAATCATAAGAAAGTGAAGTCACTCAGTCATGTCCGACTCTTTGCTACCCTGTGGACTATAACCCACCAGGCTCCTTTGTCCATGGGATTTTCCGGGCAAGAATACTGGAGTGGGTTGCCATTTCCTTCTCCAGGGGATCTTCCCAACCCAGGGATCAAACCCAGGTCTCCTGCATTGCAGGCAGATGCTTTAACCTCTGAGCCACCAGGGAAGCCCTTACCATCATACACATAGTACAAAATGTACAGTCCTCATTAACTCAAATTTACAAAGATGTATATCATTTTATACTATTAACAGTTTGAGCTAAATATTTAACAGATTTCTCTATATAGTTACAAAGTATGCATAATAGTTTGTATTAATTCTACCAAAATCCAAGTTATGTCTAATGTCCACTTTTAAAGACACATGCTGTTTTGCTACTTACGCTCCTAAATTTTCCTGAACTGATATTGTGATGTCATTTCCATTCTTGTAAAATTTTCTAAATGCTTTACAATGTTGATACTCTAGTTACCCAATATTCTGTTTAACAAAATAAGCCATTTTCTCAATTAAAATTAATACTGCAGTTTGTACTGCAAATTCATACTGCATGATTACTGCACATAACCATGTGCACACTTTGAAAAGAAACCTTTCTTACTGGTACTCACATGAACAAACTTAAAAACATCCAAACATACTCAAAAACACTTAAGGGCATGATGGATTTTGAACATGTTAAATTTCAAATTGTATGAATCACTTATTAGTGTAGATGATGTCAAGTATTTTTTTCAGGACTGCGGGTTGGTTTGCTTTTAGTTCTAGTTCCTTGGTTGGTTGATAGGATGTCTGTCTTGGCTGTCTCCTAGCACATGATCCACCTATTTTAAGTAATGAGCTCAAACTGTAAAACTTCCTCATGTGAACAAAGCCTACTCCCTTTCTACCTCTAAGATTCTAGCTCATTAATTTTGTTCTACAGTATCTGGCACATGGTAACACTCAAGTATTTATTGGCTGTTAACTTTTCAAATTTGTGTCTTTTTCAGGTTTCACATTTGAAGAAGTACTTGTCTTTCTAAAATAATTTCAAGGAACTGATTGAAACTGAGATTAGGGAGTCTGCAACTTTGTGAGGGGGATGGGGAGGGGAGGAGGATGAGTTTGGGGGACAGTAGTGGAGTTTAGGAAATAAATGAGCTGGGAACTGCAGTCTTTTGCAGCTCTGTTGGCAACCATATGAACTTGGGCAAGTCACAGTCTCATCCATAAACAAAGAGCTTGAGCGATGTTATCACCACCCTAATAATACTGCACTTCTGACATTGATTTGATTAAAAAGATCTCTCACTGAGGCTGAGAAGTCTTATTGTATCATGTAGCGTAGATAGCAGTAGTATTTGTTGCAGTGGGTATTGAACAGTAGAAGAAAGCACTTTTACATTTTAACTGAACCATAAACCCTTAGTCATTTTTTAGGCATCTTTGAATTGCACATAAGAGAAGCCAATGGGATCTCATGCTCAGAAAATATATGAGATCATTCCAGAGGTGAATACATACTCTTTCCTATTTCCTCTCCATTTTAGTCATGTGTAATGAAATAGTTTGATGGGAGCGACATAGAAAATTACTGAGAATTTTTATATTCGGAGGTTTTTTGACTATTGGCTGAGTGGGCAAAGGGGCAGGATTAATATCTATTTCTGGAAAAAATTTGAGATGGAGGTACATTTTCAGAGAGAGATTTTTTTTTTTCTTCTTGCTTCATTGGGCAAGAAAGCTTTATCTTGTCTGTGAGGTTAACTATGGGAACGGACCACTGCTGGGAGCTGGGGAACACACTGCAGAGAGAGGAAAGGAGAAAATGCTCTGTTAGTTTCCTGGCTAGACAGGTCACATTGCACTTGGGGCATGAAGATGAGGGTAAGAGTTTTAAATCAGCTGTGAAATTATTTTGGTACCTAGTGTAGAGTGAAGGATTGGGGTTATGTTTTCTTAGTAATTTCCTAGAATAGACAAACAGGAGTTTTGTATTACAGCTTGTATGTGATGAAGGTATAAGTCTTTGGGAACTCAAAAATGTCAATCATTTGACCAAGCCCAAACAGAAATAAGTTTATGTTGGCTCTTGAGATAATAACCAGTAAAAGAAAAAATAAAAATAAAGGAGGTCGTTTTTGTCTAATTTTCAAGATTTCCCAAATCAGAAAGCTTATATTTTGAATGTATTTATGAACAAATAGATAATTATTTCAAAAAACAAAGGACAAAGCCTTGGCTATATGCCTTTCCTTTGGCCTCAGAGTATCCCAAGTCAGTGGGTATTGATAGAAAATTTCTCAAATTATGTATTTGAAGATTAAATATGAAATAGTGCAGAATTAAAACAACTTAGTTCATATATTAAATGCTGCATAAATGATGAAGTTCTACTGCCAGCTCTGAATCTGAACTCTCTCGTGCCATGGGAACTGCAGGAACACGAACATCATATTAAACAAAATCCTAAGTGGTCAAAATGGCCTGAAGAGTGATGTCTATTAGTGTTACTAATAGTGACTGAACTCCTCCTCTTACTTTATCCTGAGTCCTGCATTGTTGCTGAAGGTGAAATCTCTCCGATTAGTTATTACTCTGTAGGACTTAACTTTATTCTTTCTCAGAGTACCTTCCTTCTAATTTGCTCTGCCCTGTGAAACCCATGTTCTACTATCTTCTGATAACGTTAATATTTTCCTAGAGTCTTGCATCTACCACTTTGCCTTGACAAAAATATCTCCTTCCCCTCAGAAAGTGGAGCATTCTTTAAGTCTCTCTCAAATAGAGGTCACCTTTCCCCTTTCTTCCTGCCTACTCTTTGCCATACCCCCTACACAGTCATGTCTCTACTCTTAGGCCGGTAGTTGCATTCAGCATTATTCTAGCTTCCCACTACCCTTTTTTAGCTGTCTACTCAACTGTGCCTTATCAATGAACCATATTCCATGAAATTAAGCCACACTCTTCCTAGCCTATAGCCTTGTGGACCCTTTCTCTGTATTCCCTTTTCTTCTCCCTCATCTTCAAATATTCGTGAGACCTTTAGTGTATGGCTTTTAACTTTCATCTGCTATCATTCTAGGCAACTTTTTCAGCATTGTTACTTTGTCTTAACTTTTTATCCTCTGGATAATTTTGCTATCATGTCTCACTAGCTTTTTTCCATGGACAGCACCTGGTTTTGTTTCCCAAAGAACTATGTGGCCTCTACCATCTTGAAGGCTGAGATCCTGTTTCTGAACAAAAGCCCTTTCCTTCTAAACCCCCTCCACATGTGAGAGGATATCTCCATGACTTCTTGCCTCTTAATTCCATTCCATTCTCTTCACCTCTCAGCCCACTCTGGGTTCTGTAGTTCTCCTTTTCTGTAGTGTATTCAATAAGCATATTTCAATTTGTGCTTTTATTTTAGTATTTTTTAAAAATGAAAAATAATGAAAATTATAGAAAATAATGTAACAAACATCTTTGTATGCACTACTCATGACTAACAATGCTAAGATTTTTTCCTACTTATTTTACTAGAGTTTTTTATTAAAGCTGTAAAGAAGACAGGTTTATTTTTCAGTAAGCTGAAGCCAATAGATATAATATCTATGAAAGTATACAGCAAAAACCCTCTTCCAACAACACAAGAGAAGACTCTACACATGGACATCACCAGATGGTCAACACTGAAATCAGATTGATTATATTCTTTGCAGCCAAAGATGGAGAAGCTCTATACAGTCAACAAAAACAAGACCGGGAGGTGACTGTGGCTCAGATCATGAACTCCTTATTGCCAAATTCAGACTTAAATTGAAGAAAGTAGAGAAAACCGCTAGATCATTCAGGTATGACCTAAATCAAATCCCTTATGATTATACAGTGGAAGTGAGAAATAGATTTAAGGGTCTAGATCTGATAGATAGAGTGCCTGATGAACTATGGAATGAGGTTTGTGACATTGTACAGGAGACAGGGATCAAGATCATCCCCATGGAAAAGAAATGCAAAAAAAGCAAAATGGCTGTCTGAGAAGGCCTTACAAATAGCTGTGAAAAGAAGAGAGGTGAAAAGCAAAGGAGAAAAGGAAAGATATAAGCATCTGTTGCAGAGTTCCAAAGAATAGCAAGAGATAAGAAAGCCTTCTTCAGTGATCAATGCAGAGAAATAGAGGAAAACAACAGAATGGGAAAGACTAGAGATCTCTTCAAGAAAATTAGAGATACCAAGGGAACATTTCATGCAAAGATGGGCTCGATAAAGGTCTGGACCTAACAGAAGCAGAAGATATTAAGAAGAGGTGGCAAGAATACATGGAAGAACTGTACAAAAAAGATCTTCATGACCCAGATAATCATGATGATGTGATCACTAATCTAGAGCCAGACATCTTGGAATGTGAAGCCAAGTGGGCCTTAGAAAGCATCACTACAAACAAAGCTAGTAGAGGTGATGGAATTCCAGTTGAGCTGTTTCAAATCCTGAAAGATGATGCTGTGAAAGTGCTGCACTCAATATGCCAGCAAGTTTGGACAACTCAGCAGTGGCCACAGGACTGGAAAAGGTCAGTTTTCATTCCAATTCCAAAGAAAGGCAATGCCAAAGAATGTTCAAACTACTGCACAATTGTACTCATCTCACACGCTAGTAAAGTAATGCTCAAAATTCTCAAGCCAGGCTTCAGCAATACGTGAACCGTAAACTCCCTGATGTTCAAGCTGGTTTTAGAAAAGGCAGAGGAACCAGAAATCAAATTGCCAACATCTGCTGGATCATGGAAAAAGCAAGAGAGTTCCAGAAAAACATCTATTTCTGCTTTATTGACTATGCCGAAGCCTTTGACTGTGTGGATCACAATAAACTGTGGAAAATTCTGAAAGAGATGGGAATACCAGACCACCTGACATGCCTCTTGAAAAACCTGTATGCAGGTCAGGAAGCAACAGTTAGAACTGGACATGGAACAACAGACTGGTTCCAAATCAGGAAAGGAGTATGTCAAGGCTGTATATTGTCACCCTGCTTATTTAACTTATATGCAGAGTACATCATGAGAAACGCTGGACTGGAAGAAACACAAGCTGGAATCAAGATTGCTGGGAGAAATATCAGTAACCTCAGATATGCAGATGACACCACCCTTATGGCAGAAAGTGAAGAGGACCTAAAAAGCCTCTTGATGAAAGTGAAAGAGGAGAGTGAAAAAGTTGGCTTAAAGCTCAACATTCAGAAAACGAAGATCATGGCATCTGGTCCCATCACTTCATGGGAAATAGATGGGGAAACAGTAGAAACAGTGTCGGACTTTATTTTTTGGGGCTCCAAAATCGCTGCAGATGTTGACTGCAGCCATGAAATTAAAAGACGCTTACTCCTTGGAAGAAAAGTTATGACCAACCTAGATAGTATATTCAAAAGCAGAGACATTACTTTGCTGACTAAGATCCGCCTAGTCAAGGCTATGGTTTTTTCCAGTGGTCATGTATGGATGTGAGAGTTGGTCTGTGAAGAAGGCTGAGCACCGAAGAATTGATGCATTTGAATTGTGGTGTTGGAGAAGACTCTTGAAGGTCCCTTGGACTGCAAGGAGATCCAACCAGTCCATTCTGAAGGAGATCAACCCTGGGATTTCTTTGGAAGGAATGATGCTAAAGATGAAGCTCCAGTACTTTGGACACCTCATGCGAAGAGTTGACTCATTGGAAAAAACTCTGATGCTGGGAGAGACTGGGGACAGGAGAAGAAGGGGATAACCCAGGATGAGATGACTGGATGACATCATGGACTTGATGGACGTGAGTCTGGGTGAACTCCGGGAGATGGTGATGGACAGGGAGGCCTGGCGTGCTGCAATTCATGGGGTCGCAAAGAGTCGGACACAACTGAGCGACTGAACTGAACTGATACAGTTAAAATGCATGCACGCAGTGGAAGCTGTGAAAAGGGGAATCATTAAAAGAATACTGTCAACGATTCAAGTAAGAATGTTTTTAGAATCAAATGTAAGAGGATTTGATCAGAATTGGGGGATAGGTGACGCCTGTCACCTATGTATGGGAGAAGCCATAGCATGTTTGGATGAAGCCTGCTTTTATAAAATGTCAAATATACTTTTATTTCCATTGACGTTTTTCTGTTATCTAGGAGCATAATCATGTATGAAACCTTACTAATCATAGACATTTGTTTCTGTAAAATGTCCCTTCTAAACTTTCCTCTTGAGTAACGAAGAACTGAATCATTATAGGAGATTGGGATTTTCAGAAAGTTGTAGTCATAAAAGAATAGATTTTTCTGATTTTTTGTTTTCTTCTGATAGCTCTATAGTGTTATTTTTAGTAACAGAATATTCCCAACTAATATTTAACTAATAAGACAATATGATAATTATACTATTTACTTTGATAAAACTTGTTGCCATACTAAAATATCTTGATTTGCCTAATTGTGTTCTACCAAAATGTACTAAAGAGGCAAATCATCAGTTTATTAAAATACCAGCTTAATGATCTATTGTATTGTTACAAAGAGGAAAGAGATAGTTTGTTTTTCTTGAACTGAAATATTTTGGTAACATCTAGTTATCCTGCTGATTTTAATATACACTTAATAAAAGAATTAATTATGTATGCCAAATGTACATGTATTTATCATCTAGGGATTTCAAATTAATTTTACCATTTTTTTTTTATAATATACTACTCTAAGCATGGTCATGATATGCCCTAAAAATTTTAAGGCAGACTCATCTGCCTTAAATCTGAATCTATATTCAATAAATGTGATTCTATTTTTATAACTTTATACATTTTTTAATACAAGAAAAATTTTAAATCTGAAGAACTGAATCAGTTAGTAAATGCATTTGGAACATATTAGAATAAAGAGTTGGGAAACTGGGAATGGCCAACTAAGAACTCTTACTTGCTTGGTTTGTGTATTTTAGAAAACTGTAAGAAAAGTTTAACCTTAATTAAAACAGCATGTGGAAAAGGTTTTTATTCACTGTGGCATGAGATGTATAATACTCAAGGGCACACTAGATCATATACTAATATCAGTGTCAGGAGAAGAGGAAGACTCTTTTGAAATTGATCTTATGAAAGTGACAGAAGGATCTTGGAAGAATTACTGAGCCTAAACTCTGTAATGCTTGTTATGAAGAATTTCACTGTAAGTATTTGCATAACAAATAATAATTGATACATAATTTCGTAATCAATGTTCATTTACCCCTTACTGTAGTTCTGGTGATATAGTTTAACCAGTAGGGCCAAAGGATCTTTCTTTCACAAATCTAGCTGGTCTTATTTCCACATGACAGTTTTCTTTCTTCTCTGAGCCACATGTCTGTGTTTTCTTTGCCAATAGTATTCTGACTAACACTCTCAGTTGTTTTTTTCTACCCAAGTGATGAAAGACATATTTCCATCCTGTCTCCTTCCAGCAATGCAATGGCTGCTTCTGAATAAACCACCCTAGCAAAAGTTCTGAAGTGTTCCCATGTAACCACTGAATACCCTTTATTATAGGGACTATTTTTCCACAGGTATTTTGATTAAAAAATATTAAATATTTCCCAGATATGATTCTTATTAGTTTTATGAACCACTCTGGAAGTATTTTTTAAACTCTCTTTGACTGTATATTTTTTTGGAATTATCTCTTATCATCAGTAGATAAAATTAAATGTAATATTTATTATATACTAAGAAAGTTTCACACAAAAAGACCAAACAGATATGATATAGTGTTCATTAATTAAAAAGCCACAAATCTTAGAATCAAGATGACTAGCTGTATTTCTGGTTGTGTATCTGGTTTTATTACAGACTTATAGGCAAGATTTTGTATTCATAGGCTAATAGAATGATAAGCAACACTATGCATATCTGGTTTTAAAATCAGTGTCAAAGAAGATTTTCAGTGCAAAATGCCTGGAAAGAGAAAAGGACTGGAAAGTAAAGGGCACATTAAGCTGGAACCTGAAGTGACAGGGCTGTGTCACATTGCAAAAATCATACAGTATGTCAAAGGGCTGGTGATTTAATTGTCTGAATGCATGATTTGGTGAGTCGGTTTAGACTAGAGCAAACTGGACCTGTCACTGAAATCACAATGGGCCAAAATGGACCTATTCAATCTGCCTCTCAATACCCCAAATTCTTCCTGGTTGTAAATTAGAGCTTCTGGACAATACATTAACTCACTCGGGTCACCAGGGTACTGTGTCAGCTCAGTGCTCACAATTGCCCATGACCAATTCTGCACTCTCCCCAGCAGGAGGGCTGCAATGTCATTTTGTACTTTCTTCTTCAGGATAATATCAGGTCTGAAAGGAAAGGAACAAAAGAAGTTGCTTCTTTCCTTTCACCCACCCCACTGAGCCATAATCATACCCCTCCTCCCACTAGGCCAGATGATGAACTAGACAAGAAAAAGAGCTTACAGTATGAATGTGTGGTTACCTATAGAGTTGAATGAAATCACGAATTCAGTGATGTTCAACTCTACCCTCGAGTTGAAGAAAATAGGCATATGGGCAGCATGGGAGAGCTCGAGAGTTTTCTAGCTCATTCCTAGTAAAATCATCATGATGTGGTTTCATTTGCTGAAACCAACATTTTACTATGGTTCCTATTTGCTTACATGACAGCATCTAATACCATTTCCTCCTGTGGGTACCATCCAGTAACACTAGTCTTCTCACTGCATCTGGGTCTTGATGTATGATAGTCCACTTAGTTGAATTCAGCCATTTTTCACCCCCCAAATTCTACTTATCTGATAGATCTTTCACTTGCAAGTCACTTCTACGGGTAGACATTACCCAAAAGGATTATCTATATCCAGTTCAGTTCAGTTCAGTTCAGTCGCTCAGTCGTGTCCGACTCTTTGCGACCCCATGAATCACAGAACTCAAGGCCTCCCAACTCACCAACTCCCGGAGTTCACTCAAACTCACATCCATCAAGTCGGTGATGCCATCCAGCCATCTCATCCTCTGTCCTCCCCTTCTCCTCCTGCCCCCAATCCCTCCCAGCATCAGGGTTTTTCCAACGAGTCAACTCTTCACATGAGGTGACCAAAGTATTGGAGTTTCAGCTTTAGCATCAATCCTTCCAATGAACACCCAGGACTAATCTCCTTTAGGATGGACTGGTTAGACCATATTAAGTTCCCATATTAAGTTCTTGTTGTATATCTTTGTTTGGATACCGTAACAACTTACTTGCATTCATCACAGTTTGTAGGAATGTGAGTGTTTCTTTTCCTTACTGGACCATAATCTTGAGTGTGTATGCTGGTATCACATATTTTCATGACTGCTGTATACCTAGAATCTAGCACAACTCCTGGCAGATAGTAGGTACTCAGTGAATGAAGCACCAGAGCCCACCACCCTGTCTTGTGCTCAGAGTCTAGTCTGACCTGTAAGATTTGAGACAATGCCACTGACCTAACAGCACCAAGGAAGTAGGAAGTGAGATGTTGTAGACCCTAATGAGAAAAGTAAAGTTTATTGTGTTTTATTCCTCCTTGGTTTGCTGACTTCATAGTCTTTTCCTAGGTCAGCCTGCCTACCACAGTCCCTGCACAGCAGTGGACATGTTATCAGAGGAAGTCTGCAAATGTGACCTCAGTCTGTTCACTTACTGTCATTTGCCCTTTGAAGCTCTATCTACTCATTTTCATGGTACATTGATAAGGACTAAGCAACTTGTGATAGCCTTCTTTAATTGTAAAATCCTCCCTAATGAATATATTATTTTTTAAAAAGATGTGCATTTTCTAAACTGCAAACAATTCTTTATCCAAACACTGGTACTTTTCTTTAATATTGTAATATTATAATTTGAAACTTGGAATTTTTTTTTTCTGTTTTTTTCAGAACACCACTTAGACTTAATGGTGAGGATAATTCTTCTATATCTCTGCCTTTTCACAAAGATAAAACAAGGAGTAGGAATGAATCAGAATTCAGGAACATTTAACTCAGTAGCAGCACTCAGTGTGAATAGAGAGAATTTCAATCACTGTTGTTCCTATGTTATGTATCTCCTTGCCTCTGTCCTCAGAGGCAAATACATTGCCTTTCAGAACCTCATCTCTTACAGAACTTCTTCCTGCTTCTGCTCTTGGAAGCACTCCTCCTATTGATTCTTCCATCAGGTCTTCAAAGCTAAGGAAGACTTCCCACCAGAGATAACAGTTTTTAAGACCCTACATTGGTGCCATGCTTTTTGAATAGTGTTTCCACCCTCCTGAGGAGTTGCAGTAATTTCCCAGTCACTCAGACAAAGGGCATGAGTGTCACTTTATGTGATATGCAATTTGTGTCCCAATTAAGGTATATACATTCTTCCATTAAATATTATTATCCCCTGTTGTATGCTAGACACACTTGTATGCTATGGATTACACATTGAACAGTAACTGACCAGAAAAAGTCTACAGGTACCCAGAGATTTAGGCAGCCACCTGTTTCTTTTGTCTGTCCAGAATTTGATGCCTTCAGGAGTTTTAATGTCAGGTCCCAAACCTTTTCACATTACACCAGGGAAATCTAGTGGGTTTTCATGCAGTAGTTACTCCAAAACTCTTGGAAATGGAATCCTTGGTCGTTTGATATGATACATAAACATTTGGAGCAAGCAAGATTGTGTGTGTGCTAAGTCACTTCAGTCGTGTCCAACTCTATGGACTCTAGCCCACCAGGCTCCTCTGTCCATGTGTTTTTCCAGCCAGAAATATTGGAGGGGTTGCCGTTTCCTTCTCCAGGGAGGGAGGAAGGATTCAATCCCTGGGGATTGAATCTTATGTCTTATGTATCTTGTCTTATTGTCTCGTATGTCTCCTGCCTTGGCAGGTTCTTTACCCCTAGTGCCACGTGGTAAGTCCATAGACAAGATTAATGACTAACAATTAATTGAGTGCTTCTATACCAGATATAGTGGTAAAGGTTTGGCACAGTTAAAACTCTTAACTCTCACAACAATGGTAAGAGCAAAGCACTATATTACACCCATTTTGCAGCTAAAGAACTTGGAGAAAAGAGGGAGCTTTACCATGTACACACAGCAAATTAGCGAAGGCTTCAGGATTCATGCTCATCAGACATTAGAATCTCTGCTGCGCACCAAAGAGGGAGATGAATAAAGTGAGCAAGCGAGAAGCCATTCTCTCAAGTTGTTCACAGCATAAAGGGAAGATAAACAAACAAACAGGTTCAGAAAGCTATGAGCAGAAATGTACAGTGTCACATAGAGATCGAGAGTACTGAGTGTCTATCTTTGCCAAAAGAGAGTTGGTTGGGATGACCCTTCCAGAGGCAGAGCTTCTGGAGTGCCATCTTGAAAAATGAATAAGAGTTGGCCATGTGTGCAAAGGAGAAACTGGTTTTACTGACCAAATGCAGTCACATACAAGTGTGAGAAAATGGTTCACAACTGAGAACTGCAAATGGCTCAATCCTGCTTGACTGTGTATATGCTCAGTCGCTCAGTTGTGTTCAGTGTTTTGCAATCCCATGGACTGTAGCCTGCCAGTTTCCTCCCTCCATGGGATTTCTCAGGCAAGAATAATGGAGTGGGTTGCCATTTCCTTCTCCAAGGGATTTTCCTGACCCAGGGCTCAAACCTGCGTCTCTTGCAAAAACTGCATTGGCCGGCAGATTCTTTACCACTTTGCCTGGCAAGCCCATTTACTGCATGAGAGCTGAGTACAAATGGGTGTTTTTTGGCAGCAGGCATGATGGCTAGAGAGGTGGCTCCAGACCACAGGGGCCCAATTATGAAAGACATTTATTCTTGCCTAAGAATTTCAACTTTATCTGGGAAAATGAGAACTACTGAGATATTTTATGCACAGAAATTGTACAACCCCACTTGCATTTGGGAACGATCCCTAAGTAGCTCTGCAGAAACTTAATGGAAAAAGAGCAAGAGCAGAGACACCAAAACCAGTTAGCAAAGGAGTATTTAGTGGTTCAGAATGCAACATGGCAGAACAGAAATACTCTCGTGCCTCAGCATTATGCACAAACTCCTTCTAATCTTCAGCTCTGTGAAATGACAAGATATGGTCAACATCTTCAGTGTGCTGCTCAAATCTGCTCTCCCCTTTCACACAGTATCTGTATTTGGAAAGCTGACCTGTGTCAATGGGTCCCCTTGTCCTCTGGCCTCCAGCTGGGCTCAGTCAGTGGGACCAGAGAGACTGTGAAAAGGTTGGGGAGATCCTTCCCTAAAGGGTCACTGTGAATGCCACTAAATGTCAGCTCGTCTGATGGCCTTCTTCACCAGCTTTCAGGTCTTGGGATGCCAATAGCTCCCTACTGGCTTCTCTAGTATCCCCCATGGTCCCTTGTGGTTTTTCTACACAAGTCTATACCTTTGTAAATGGCCCTTTTATGAAACTTTACTCAAATTACCCAAATGAAGTATACCATCTGTTTCTTCCAAGACTCTGATTAATATAATAGATTATAAGAAAATGGGCATTTTCATACACTGATAGTGTATGAATAGTGTATGTATTTTTTATACACTATTTCTACAGAGCAGTGTGACCATAGCAATAAATTTTGAATGCATGGGCCCTTTGACCCAGAAATCTCTTCATTAAGGTTTTACTCAATGGATATAATCTCCAACATATGTGTACAAAAATATTTTTTGGTATTATTTAATGATTTTTTAAAAAACTAAGAAAAATATATAGACAGAGGCTGACTTAATAAATATTAAAGATAAATTTTGGGATTAAGTTCAAGTTGCAGAACCATCTTCATGATATGAACTCTTTGGTGTAAAAATATATGTTTTTAATAATAATAATGTTCATATTTGTGGGAAAAGGTTCTAGTGGCAGAGAATAGAGTTAGAGGTAAGTTTTTACTCTTCATATTGCATTTTTCTAAACTGTTAATTATCTAAACCTTAATACACATGAATTTTAATTTATCAAAAAAACCTTTAAAATGGGAATATTTGTACCTATGTCATAACATTGTTGTGAGATTAACGCCATAATATATCTTAAGTAGCTATTAGGTACCAGATCTATAGAAGGACCTCATGTAGTTAATAAATGGGGATACTGGACAGCAGTAGTGGACATGGAAGAGGTGATAAATTTTAGAAACTCTAAGAATTAGAATTGCCAGAGATAGTGACTATTCAAGTACTACTCAACTAGTGTAGAGTTTATTGCATAAGGGAAATAAAGTATAATAGAATGATTCTTAGTTCTCTTAACTATATTTGATGGCTCTATTCACTGAAGATAGAATATAGTAAGAGATACAGATCTGGGCAGAGAAATGGTAAGTTTGGCTTTGGGTACAGAGTGTCTCTGCTGCCTGTAGGATATGTGGTTGGGTTACCTACAAAGGCATTTGAACAAGAGCAGGTAGAATGATATCATGGCAAGCTGACCCTCTTTTCATCCTGGTATATCATCATCTGGGGTCGAGACAGTAGGAGTAAGAGTTCAAAACCAACTGGAAATTTCAAGAAACTTTTCCAGAATCCCTACTTCCTTGAACTTTTTTTGCCCCTTATAGTGTGTGATCTTCCTTTTGCAGTCCTTAGGCATTGATAATGTCATTACTTCTACGTTTCAGCCAAAACCTGTCAGTGTCTGTTAATGCAGTTTAACCTGCATCAGCAATCTAAGATACCAAAACATCTTGGTAAATTTACAGTACAACTGAACTGATTTCTTGCTTTCTACTTCTTTCAATGTATTTTTACACCAAGAAGATTTTCAGTCTTTTCTAGTACTGTATATGTGACTGATATATTTATACTTATGATTTTTACTTTTCTTGTCATATATTCTCATGGAAAAATGTATGACACATTATTTCATCTTATATCCCTCTGAATTAGAACTAGAGGCAATTTTAATGCAACACAACAAAGGTAAACTGTGTTTTGCAGAAAGCTTGCTAAAGCAAATAGCTGAATCAATAACCCTATATCTGCTTTTTATATCTCTTATGTAATTGTAGGACTTCAACCATCTAAAACCTCAGAAACATGTTTTACATGCAGATTATGCTATAGGAAACAAAGGAAGGAGGAGAACATTTGGTAAATGATTTACTAACCCGTCCACAAAATATTTTTTCAAATAAAAGGATTATAGATCAGTAATGTCAAGATATTCTGCACAGCTTGTCTTTACCAAAATAAGGAATCTTTTTATTAAGGCATCCCAGAAAGAGTAGCATTATGGATTGCAGGAAGTATGTTTAATATGTCCGTATCCATCTAGATTGACAGTTCTCACAGACATGAATTTCCCCAGAGAGGCAGTGTTACTGGTGTCAGTGGATGGCGTCATTTACTTCTATGTTCTATTATTAAATTGATAACAAGATAATTCCTTTGCTTCTCAGAGACATGACAGGGTTTACAATGGTTAACACTCTTATTGCATGGGATTTGATATTCTAGGTAGTTTTTAATAAGAAGCATATTTGTATTTCAATACTGAAAAAAATTAAAGTCAAAACAACACAGTAAAATAAAATAAAAATCAGATATATCAGGCAATAGAATGTATATTTAAAGAATGGTCTTCTTACTAATGTAGCTTTGTTTAAAAGAAATGCATTTTTTATATCACCTTCAATCATTCTGCTAATGCCATTCTCCTGCTTAAAGGCATGTGTTATAATGGGTTATTTGTTGACATTGAAATTTACATATTTGATTTAATATTTATATATAAGAAATATATGCTAATTTTACATAATTACAGAGGCAAAGGAGCTAGCTAATACTTTGGGGGTGTTTTATGTTTATCATTTAGCAATACAAGTATAGAAGCAGAGATGGAGATAGGATTAGAGATAGCAAATAGATAGAGAAATAGACAAATAAATATAAATGCTTTGTAAAAAACAGCTCAAGAATTCACCAAGGCAGTTATTATTAATCCCATGTTACAGATAAGGAAACTGAGGCTCACAGAGATTAGTAACCAAGGAACTATGAAATTTACCTAAACTCCACAGCTAATAAAGGTGGAAGCCCAAGCTCTTTTCACTACTTCATGTGACCTCCTTTGTAGACTTTAGGGAAGTATGTTTCCTGTCAGTGTTCAAACAGCAAGCAATGGAGCCAGTAGTCAAAGGTCTCTCATACCCTAGAAAATATTAAATTAATTAACCTTAGTGACAATAGTAGAGGGTAAATGTTGAGAATGAATGGTAGGAAGATATGAATCAATAAGAAATCCTTTGGGTTGGAGATGAAACCAGGACCTAATTAAAAGGGAATTCAGGAAGCACCTCTCAGTTAAAGATATCCTAGAGGGTTTGGATTAATTCTGTCATCCCAGTGATGAATGGAGCAGCACTTTCACGTTTGTTCACATTTGTTTAAAACTGTGTTGAGTTTGCAAAGTTTTATAGGACATGGACCTCTAATGATTTCCAGATAGAGCGTTTTTCTATTTCGCCAAGAATAATGTGACATTTTGGCAACTGCTAATTACCACAAAAAGTACTGTGAGAAAAGTGTTATGTCAGTTGCTTCAAAGTATTCTAGAATCCATTTCTGATGGAAAAAATGTGGCTATATACCTAGAAGCTAAAATAAAATAGCATCTTCAAAGTTAAAAATGAAGTAGATCCAAATTTGGATGCTTATGGATAAGGCAAATCAGAGAGTAAAGCTTTTGCTCAATGATTCTGGAAGAATCTAGCACCGTGCGCAGTGACTGGATGCATTTCCTTTGCCTGTTCCAAATTACAGCTCTACATAAGCCACTGACAAGACAATCAGTTTCTGCACCACATTGCATGAGAGGCTAATTCATGTGAATTTAGTCCTTGCAGGTGGATGGGATGACACGCTTTGAAATCTTTTCAAAACTATAAGAAATTTGATTGCCTTCTTCTAGTTTTAAATACAAAATATGTGTCCTATGCTTTTACATCTATAATGTGGTTTAAGTGCAAATAACATGCTTTCTTTAGTCCTTCCAAAAAGGGCATTTTTAATATTTTTGACACAAATTAAATTTCATCCTGCCAACAATTCTAATTACAGTAGATATATCCAAACCTAGAGAGCAGCAATAAAGAAGCCTATATCCTACCATATTCTTCAAGTTCTCAACAAAAAGTAATTTAATAGCAAATTCTGACTAAATGAGAACTGAAAACGTTAACAGTCCTTAACTGGATTTCTCTCACCATAGTAATCATTTCCTCCATCTTTTTATAGTAAGCTAGGTGACATTGAATAGTTTTTATATCTGCTAATCAGGGGAATAGTTAATGTATGTAAGATACTATACATGGGAAAACACATATATAAGAATCCCTGCCATCAAAAGGGTATACACTTGGGAAGACAAGTCAAACACATTCAAGATAATTTATTTTAAAGAGACTATTTTGTAAAATTCATATCTTTACCGGCTATAAATGCTACAAGAGTAAACACACACACACATGCACACACACACACACATACACCCTACTAGGATATCTCTATCACAGAAAAGGGCTGATGCCATAGAGGCGTCAGGAAAAACTTTATTAGTAATAAGTCATGGAAGATGCCGTATTGCTGTTTAGTATCTCATTGAAATATGGACGACTCAGGAAGCATAGTGGTTTTTATTATTGTAAATGAAGTTTTGTTTCATCAAAGATGGAGACTATGGAAAAGATTATTTGATTAGTTTATTAGGATTGATGACTGCTATAACACTAGCTTAAAAAGGAAGTCCTTGAAAAATACATAGATTGATAGTTATTTCCCCATATTTTCATTCTAAAAGTCTCCTAGAGTTTTTTAATTTCTTTTTCTTAAATTTTTTTTTCCTTCTTCATAGCTTTAGGGAGGGTGGTTTCATATGAAATAAAAACAGCCATGCTAGTGGCAAAGAAGTTTTAGTCTGATAAAGGAAAATTGAATGAAAAGTAAGGAATGTTGATGAGTTTATTTAACAAGACTGACATACCTAAGTTAATAAGGATTCTTTAGGGTGGCCTAAAAAATTTTCATCAACACAGTTATTTAAGATAAAATGAACAGAGGAAGAAGCTGACACTTTAAACCAGACCAGAGGCCAAGTCAGGCAAGAGAAATGCTTCAGTATAGCTTGCTGTTAGCATGCACAAAGAGGTACAGGTTGTGAACTAAAATACTTTGCACCTATAGAGACTTGACTCTTTGTAATTTTATAGCTACAGCATATTCAATGGAGAGCGATAGCTCTACTGCAAATAAATAAGAAGGCAGTAAGAAAAGGAGTGGGGCAGAGTAATTCTACATGAGGAGAAAAACTGCCATTAAGGCATAAGTATTTTGAGGAGATGAGCATCTTGCTCTGACAGTTAAAAAGCCCAAGTTAATTTTCCACTACGGGTCCCTTCTGATGCACACTGAAAAAATGACACCATGAAACTGACACCAGAGCAAAACCACACATGTCCTTTAACAGATGAAATGTAGCCGCTAATTTGCTTTGAGTGAATTTATTCTGGCAGTTCTAAGACCATGTGTGTAAGATAGAAATGATACCCCATATAATGAGCTTCACAGCACCTAGCTTATTGGCTGTGGTATTTTGATACAATGAGTACTTTACCAGAAATTGCTTGTGCATTCAATCAAGAGTGATAACCTTAAATTGATAAAAAGACTTAGTGTAATAAATTACAATTCAAAAAGAAGGACTTTGCCTAGATAGGACAAAAACTTAAGGTTAAATTTGTATACAAGGATTTTTTCCTTTCAGTTCTGAGAATGGTGTGTGTGTGTGTGTGTGTGTGTGTGTGTGTGAGTAATAAAGGCTCATAAGTGGCTGACTCACTGTAGCGTAATTGGGGTAGTTGACTGAGGGAAAGTATATGTCTATATGTATGCATATAATCTCTATATGATTTCTGTGCATCATGTGTGTGTGCTGTTTTGTGTCCAACTCTACACAACCCCATGGACCATAGCTCGCCAGGCTCCTCTGTCCATGGGATTCTCCAGGCATGAGTCTGGAGTGAGTTGCCATGCCCTCCTCCAGGGGATCTTCCCGACCTAGGGATTGAACCCCAGTCTCATGTCTCCTGCGTCGGCAGGTGGGTTCTTTGCCTCTAAAGCCACCTAGGAAGCCCTCGATGCATCATAATATGTATTACTTACATAAATAATTCAGGGGAATATATTATACATTTAACCAGTGCAATAAATATCTCTAGCTTGGCTGAATAATATCTACTGAGAAATAATACTCCAAGTCATTAAAATATTTTAAAAGAGGAAAGGGATTGCTTACCCTGATTCAATAGGTGGTGTACACAAGAGTATCTTGAAAAGGGAAAGGAAAACACACACACACACACACACACACACACACACACAAACTCTTGACAGTAACTTCCTATTGTGAATTGTTCCTTAAGAAAGAATAAAAATTCATGTTACTGAAAATATGCTGAAGGAAGCATTTAATACTATACTGTAGCAAATAGGTCTTTACTAAGGAGAAGATGGATTGGGTGACATACACGAGAGGTCTACATTTGTTTCTCCTTTCCTCCGTGTCCCTCATTGAACACTTTTGTCTCAAGAAAAGAACAGCATGGTGCCCAAAGAGGATTCCACTCAGTCTTTACAATTCTTCATTCCTTCCTTTATTTAGTAAAAATGTAAGAGGTTTTTGTTTTGCTTTTATGCTTTTTTGTTCCATATATAAGTCCAGGAACCATTCACCCTTTGTTCTTGGTAGTTGAAAAATGTAGCATATGGTAAACCTTTTCACTGAATAGGTATTCACGATCATGCATGTGAAAATGCATTAGAAGAATTTATGAGACATATGGGGACATGGGCTGCATCTGAGACTAAAATCCTGATCACACGCTTTTATGTTATCTACTATGATAACTTGTTTGATGGGGGAGATAAGGACAACTCTCCATTCCTTCCTCAAATGGTAGAACAGTTGGAGTTGTTGTAAATAATTGAAAAAATCTTAACAGGAATTTGTTTTTTAAATCAAATCATTCTAGAGGCTGTTCTTTGCAATATTCAAGTAATTAAAATAATCAGTGCTATAGTTTTATAATGTTTTTGAAATACAGTGGTAATTATCAAAACAGAAAATGCTCAATGACCAAATTTTAGTCTTATGACTTTTCCCAACTCTTAATTGTGTATACTTTTATATAATAATTCCCATGACATGCTATGCTTATAAATTCATTTTTCAAACAAACTTTCAAGTTGGCAAATCTTACATAGTAGGGAATATGTATAATCTTCCCTTAATTTAGAGGACTGCAAACTCCAGCCTTACAATCAGTTTATTTTGAAAAGCTACTGTTCTCTTATTTGTTTGGAAAGTTTCAGAGATCACATAATTATATGTGGAATATAAGAGAGTAAAGATTATAAAACAAACACCTTTTGTTACTTAAAAACAGCATTGTTATCACATCTGTGCAATCATGAGGAAGCTGGAAAGTATGAACAATCAGGAAAAAGAATATTTGAAAGAAAATGTCTAATTTTTAAACTTTATTGTTGAAAACATCGAATTTTAAACTCTGAAAAGGTCCTTCAGAGTTTGCTTTGCATTGGAAGTCCTAGCACACTAATAATTGACAAATGTGACTTTAGCTCAGTAGTTGAAATAAGCACTACTGCTATTAGAAATATCTTATGAAATGATGAAAGCAAAGAAACTTGAGGATTTTCTCATTTGCTTAATGAGAGATAAACCCATTTCATGCATTGTAACTATTCGTGCATATGTGTTTTCTTAGAAGTATGGCTTGAATACCATTTCATGATTCTAATTAGGCTACACTGCCTTTTGGTATCTTCATTTCACAGGTAATGTGAATTTAACAGGGACTTTGCTGTGCTCTCTGTTGTATTTTTATAGTATGCAAATAAGTTCAAAATGCCAACACATTCATTATGCTGTATAAAGTTTATACCGGAAAGGTTCCAATCACTTTGAAAAAGATCCTGTCATTATTTATGTTGTAAATCCCTATGCCAAGCTTCTGAGAAGGAACATTTCAAACTGAAATTTGGAATGTAGATGAAACCCTAAGATGTTTACAAAATGTGGAAATATCTTTGATTTGATTCCCAAGTATCAACAGCATATGAAGGCAAGGGAATTATTTATTCAATGATACAAAGAATTTTATTAGCTGAGTATCATTCATCATTATCCTGAAAAGAGAAGCGCGTTAGAGGGTTTGGTCCTGCTGCTGTTAACCAAGGTGCCCATTGTTGGCAGATGTGGCAGCTCCAAGTGGAGGAGGAGGACGCATATGGGTTCAAACATGGGAAAAGCTTCTTGTAAAGAAAGGTCAGATAAGGTGAGGGAAATTGTGGTGGGGTTGGGGTCTGATGAAGAGGAGGAAGGAAAGGAACAAAAGCAAAGATGGAATGATTTGTGTGAAAGGAGGGCGCACGGGCTCCTTCATTAATTTAGTCATCTGGTTTTCACTCAGCTCCTCTTCTGTGCCTGTTTCAAAGCAGGAGCTGAAGAGAGGTGGTCTCATGGAGAGAAAGGGAATGAATGAGTACCTACAGAAGTGCATAGGGGAAAGACAGGAGCAATGGAGGTGCATGTTTCTCCTGCAGAGCATGGGTCAGAAGAAATGCTTCCAGCTTTGTGGTCTAGAGCGCATGTTCCTTAGATTTCTCAGGGAAAGGGCATAGTTCCTAAGTCCTCTCCCACTCTTCAGACTTCCTTCATCCAACATCACAACTGATTGCAGCGTGCTGCTCTATCTTTAACATGGAATTTGTTTACAGTATTGGTCCTCTTTGGGTATTCCAAATAAGAAAATATACATGTCTGAAGATCTAAGTCCTTAGAATTGTTTCTGAGTAGGAAAAAGATTGTAATCTCAATTCTGATAAAGCAATTTAAGCCAAAAAAATATAAAATTTAATAAATGGTATCCTAGCTATTAGTTGATTTCCTAGTATTTTAGTGAAATCTAAATAATTTTTAAATATCTACAAAATGTGAATTGATCTATACAATTTGATTCTGTGGATCTGCCCCCTTTTTTTAAACTACGTTAATCTACAAATATGGCCACAATATGATACTACTGAAAGATCAAAGGAATGCATAAGATGATGCTTTCTACCCTTTCCAATGGCATGTTTTTAAGTCTTACCTGTGGATGTTTAAAACCAAAGTGTTGAGCTATTTCAAAATGTCATAGTTTGCTCTCTAACTAAATTGTAGAAAATGGCAAATCTGAATAAGACATTATTCTTTTAGTCATAAAAATAATTGAATTTCATTGAAAAGTATTTAATGTCAAATCTATAATACTATGTTATTCTTGGAATAATCCCTATGAAATAAGAGTGGTAAATCAAATTATTCCCATTTTATAGATCAGGTAGCAGATGCAAAAAGATATTTAAATAATGTGTTAGTATTTGATTATTCATTTAACAAGTAAGTAGAATCACTATATGCCCTCACTGTTCTGTATCCAAACTCTTCCTCCAGTGGAGTGTGCATTCCCACTGAGGTGAGAAAGACATTAACTATTTTAAATAAAATGATATAATGCCATGGGAAAGAAAATAGAGCTGGGAGGGGATGGTTTGCATTCTTAAAGTGTCACTGAGGCAATGACATTTGAACAGAGACAGGAAGGAAGTATGGGAGAGTGCCTGTGGGTATCTGGAGAAGAATATGGAAGGTTGAGGCAGAGTCAGAGTCTCCCAAGGGTGGGCAGCTTATCCCATAGTAAGTGGGATTTAAACATTCCTATAGCTGAGCACTGAAGAATTGATGCTGTTGAAGAAGATTCTTGAGAGTCCCTTGGACTGCAAGGAGATCCAACCAGTCAATCCTAAAGGAAATCAATCCTGAATATTCTTTGCAAGGCCTGATGCTGAAGCTGAAACTCCAATACTTTGGCTACCTGATGTGAAGAACTGACTCATTTGAAAAGACCCTGTTGCTGGGAAAGATTGAAGGCAGGAAGAGAAGGGACAGAGGATGAGATGGTTGGATGGCATCACCAACTCGATGGACATGAGTTTGAGTAAGCTCAGGGAGATGGACAGGAAAGCCTGGCGTACTGAAGTCCATGGGGTCGCAAAGAGTCAGACATGACTGAGCGACTGAACTGAACTGAACTGACAGCATTTCTCTGAGGTAATAGCACATAGTTGGGAAAGAGTAACCTGTGTGTTTTTAGAAGTCCCTGACTTCCTAAAAGCATTCACTTACTACATTTCAACTATTCTACTTATCTCTGTATTCAACAAATACTTTTGCGTTCCTAATATGTGTCAGGTACATTAGTAAACAGAACAAGCAGTCCCAGCCCACAAGGGATATATGCTGAGATGGAAGATACAACCTACATCCTCCAGAAGCTTACCATCCCGTTCTTAAGACACAATACCACTGTCTTACACAACAGGATTATCTAATTGAACTTGCATTAAACATGCAATCATAGTTAATGAGAGCAAAAGAGCTACATCTCATAAAATAATTACAATAATGTTTAGTATTTACATAAAATTTTCATTTGAGATTTAAAGTCTTTAACAGAAAGTAATCTTTGTAATACCCAAGTGCTACATGTTTGGAAGTGCCCAAACTGTCTCGTGTAGTGCATCATTCCAAGTAATTTTCTTGAGAGTGTCTTTATTACTATTTTATTTTTAATTTCTTTTTTACCTTCAAATTCCTATGTCACATTTTAACACTGTATTAATTAACCTTATTAATGTATGAAGGTATTTAATTAAGTGAATATTTATTTCCTCTAAATAGAAAGAGTTTTCAACTGAAATATAGAAACTTTCTATTTCAAATCAACTCCTTTATGTGCCTTCGAAAGGCTAAGTCCTTGAGTGAACTACATCAATACAGCAACATATCTTGACCTTTTAAATAGAAGAAAAATCAAATCTCATACACAGGTTTTATGTAGGTAACATTTTTGTGTACATGGAATTCAAATTTTATGACTTCAGCTGACTTACTGCAACTTCAGTGAAGGGTCAACAGTGATAGAACAACCTAAATCCAGTTGGACATCATAGATCAAAGCCAGTGTCAAAATCATGCTATGAAGGTAGTAAATGGCTTATAGGTATAAAAATATATAGTAGTCTTGGTAGTTTTATATACGCACTTTTTCTCCGTTATTGCAGCAAGTACTATCATCTTTATAGGAATAAACTAGAATTTTTTTAAAATTAATAATAAGTAACAAGAGGACATCCTTCCTTCCACAGACATTTGTTAAATTCATTAGATGCTATGCAATGCTGAAACAAAAGATAAGAAAATAAAGGTGAATAAAAGGTAACATGTTTTTCCATTGAGTGGAGTAAGGGAAGACAGTGATATCAATAAGCACACATTTGTGATATACTGTGACAGGAACTGGAGTAGAGAAGTAAATTCATCACTGAGATATCAGTAAAGACAGTAGTTCTGTCTCTGAGCTCATTGAGTGCAGTAGAATAGAAGTGCTCTGTGTTAGAAACTTGAAGAGTGAATAGAAGATATATGGTCAGAGGAATGGAGAGGACTATAACAAGAAGAATCCACACACAGAAGAGAATGGAAGCCTGAAAACAATCTGGTGGCCAGTATATATAGTGAACTCAGTTTGGTGGGTCAAGATAAGGGACAGCAAGATGAGTTGGAGCCAGATTATAAGGGGCCAGTACTACCCTATTTTCATTCTTTAATGCTTTTAGGTGGTTAGGAAACAGCGAATCATCTCACTGGGTCTTTCTCACTAGATCTTCCTTTGATTTCATGATTTCCTAGGGAGTTCTACCTGGCTATCCTAGCTTAGATGGTATTTATAGAGTTACAGTGAACTAATACTTTGAGCAAGAACACAGTAATAATGTTAGTCTCTGAGAATGAAAGTAATAAAAATTGACACACATTGAATAAAATCTACTGGGTATAAAATAAACCCACAAGTTTTTCTATAAATGTGTATTTAAGGAATACAAAAAATGATTCAGAGAAAAAAATATTGTAGGTAGAGAGTTCAAGATTTATAGTTACTCTTGTTGGCTATACAATCATGAGCGTTACTTAACTTCTTTGAATACATTTTTTCTTTCCTACATGCAAATCGGGACTGACAAGTCTCACTTCATCATGATTAGCGGTAATGCATGTGCTTGGCACATGCAAGTACACAGCAAGTGCTATTGTTGTTATTGTTACACTTAATAAAAATGGTATCAGTTAACTTTGGCTACATAACAGAACACCCCAGACTTAGTTGCTTGAAACAACTATTAACTTAATTCACAATTCTGCATGCATGTGAGTGATTTGGGTTGAGGTAAACTGTGGTTCTTCTGGTCTCAGCTTGTCTTACTCCATCTATAGTCAACTTCCAGGTGGGCTATGGGCTGACTGGTCCCAAGTAGTCTCAGCTGGATGGCTTATCCCTGTTCCGTATGGTCTCCGATCCTTCAGCAGGTCATGCTAACTTGATAATATGACTAGGCAGGATTTCAAGAGGGTAAACAGAAAAGGACAGGCCTCTTTCAAGTTGTGGCTTGATACTGGCACAACCTCACTTCTGTCAAATTCTGTTGATTGAAACAAGTTACAAAGCCAGGATTCAAAAGGCATGTAAATAAATCCCCCACTTAAAGAGTAGCTGCATATTTACATTGCAGTGGCTTCCCTGGTGGCTCAGCTGGTAACGAATCTGCCTGCAATGTGGGAGAACTGGGTTCCATCCCTGGGTTGGGAAGATCCCCTGGAGAAGGCAATGGCAACCCACTCTAGTATGCTTGCCTGGGGAATTCCATGGATAGAGGAGCCTGCCTGGCTACAGTCCATGGGGTCCCAAAGAGTCAGACATGACTGAGCAACTAACACACTACATTGCAGAGGGGTATGAATGCAGAGAAGGGACACCTTTGTTCAAATGATTTACTGCAAGAGAACTGAGAACACAAAATCAACTAGAATCTCTAATGTAAATTGAAAGGATGGGAAATCAATATGATATTGTCTTGATGTAGTCAAGAGGAACTTCAAGTCAAAAGACCAGAGCTTAATCCCTGCCTCTCCTATTGATTTATTTGACCCTGGTAAAATAAATTATCTGTGCTCATTATTCTCAATATAAGGTTTTCTACATTCAAAATTATTATGTTAAAGAAATTAGATAATAGATGTGAAAATGTGTATTAAGTGTAAAATATAAATAAATGATTTTTATTCTTTGATATAAAGTATATTTTATTAAATATGAGAGGTTCTTGAATACTCTTACTTTGAACCATCTATCTGTTCTTATTGTCTCTGTAGACTATAAAAATTTACCTATATTTATATGTTGTAAATGTAATGCAATGCATTATTTAACTACTTGGATTAGTTGCAAAGTGTGTTACTTTCAATCTCTTTTCTCAGTCACCTATTTCAGTATTCCTTTGAGGCAAATATTTTTTTAATCCAAATGGAATATAAGGTACAATACTAGATGCTAGTATTTTCACTGGAAAAGACCCCGATGCTGCAAAAGGTTGAAGGCAAAGGAGAACGAGGTGGCAAAGGATGAGATTATTGGACAGCATCACCAACTCGATGGAGATAAATTTGAGCAAGCTCTGGGAGATAGTGAAGGACAGAGGAATCTGGTGTACTGTAGTCCGTGGGTTTGCAAAAAGTTGGACATGGCTTACTGACTGAAAAACAACAGCAACTAGATGCTAGCAATACAGTGATGAAAAATATGGGCTCTCACCCACTAAACTTTGGTCATCTTATGAAAAACATAGAAACACCAATTTAATACAATATAACAAATGTTATGATAAAGAAATGCAAAGGATGCTGTGGGATGTCAGAAGAGGGGTGCTTGACAAAGAGATGGAAGGGTGAACAGGTAAGCCTTCCTAGGAGAGGTAATGTCCAAAAGAAGAGCAGGGATTTGCTAGGCTGAATAATCTAAAATTCAAAGCCAAATAATCACCTGGTTAGAAACCATTGTTTTAGCCCCTTGCTTGAATAAACCTGATTTCTACCTATGTATGCAGCTCCATTGCCCATGAAGTGAAGCCATTCATTTCCCCCAAAGCTAACTGCACTCCTCGAGATTACTTGCTGCTGCTGCTGCTAAGTCGCTTCAGTCATGTCCGACTCTGTGCGACCCCATAGACGGCAGCCCACCAGGCTCCCCCATCCCTGGGATTCTCCAGGCAAGGACACTGGAGTGGGTTGCCATTTCCTTTTCCAACGCATGAAAGTGAAAAATGAAAGGGAAGTCACTCAGTTGTGTCTGATTCTTCGCGACTCCATGGACTGCAGCCTACCAGGCTCCTCCCCCCATGGGATTTTCCAGGCAAGAGTACTGGAGTGGGTTGCCAAACAGAGCATATTTCTTAAAGGCAACACCCCTTGCCTTTGTTTCTGCTGCTTAGTACCACTGAGTACTCTTGACTGTTTTATTCTAATCGGTTTCCAATAAATACTCACGTATGATTTCAGAATCAATTAAGAGTTACTGTTCCATGAGACCTTCCCTGATTCACACAGGTACAAATAATCACACTTGCCTTTCTGCTCTCACTGTACACTGTTTCATATACTATAATTATTTTTGTATCAATTTACATATGTCTGCTTTATTATACCATATGCTCCTAGAGCACAGGGACCATTCCTTATTCATTCAGACAAAAAGAGTAGACATATGGTCAAGAGAATGCAGAATACATGTGATATTCAGGAAACAAAGTATTTAATTCTTTGTGGTTGGAGCAAATGTTGCATTGTGGTCTTGTATAGCATATTAAAGAGTTGGATTTTTATCTTGAAGTCAGATTTGAAGCAGAAGTGTGATACGATTAGGTTTGTCTCTTTAGATAGATCTGGCAGATGGCTTAGGCTGATATTAGAGATGGGAAGACTAATACGAATCTATTTCAGTAATCCAGGGGAGCAAGCATGAACATCTTAACTAAAACAGTTATGATGAAAGAGTCAGAGACACCTAGAAGAGATATTTGAGGAGTAAATTAGAGCAATACTTCTCAAACTTTCCTGCAGTTGAGAATTACCTGGAGATCCTTGAGGAAACACTAATGTCTGGGCCTAACTACATACAAATGTAGGAGTTATGTTTCTAACTCTCCAGATGATTTCAGTGCTCAGGCAAATTTGAAAACCTGTGGACTAGAGCGTATTTGGAAATAGTTGGATGTAAGCAGTGAGAGAAATGTAGAAAGAAAATCTCGTTTTCTAACTTGGGACAAAAGCATAGAGTATAAGCATATTTAATGGAGAGAGAATGCAAATTCCGGGTGGAGAAGTTTAAGTTTGATTTTGGGCAAGTTGAATGCAGGTTCTTTAAGGTAGTTGGATATGCTGTTCTTATACTCAGGAGAAAAACACTGATTGGAGGCGTTTCTGAAGTCTCTACATATAGGTATTATCTGAAATCATTATGAATATGATGTCTAAGGGATGTGCATGAAACAATGCTAAAAGAGGACCATGAGTACAACCTGGGGATGTTAACATGTAAAGGACGCTTGGGGCAGAAGAGCCTGAGAAGGAATAGCAAAAATAGGAACAATAAGGATAAAAGGTTGTATCTCAAGAGCCCACATGAGGAGGGTTTCAGTCAGGAAGCTGGAGGTGGTTAACCATCTCAGTGCTGCAAAGAGTTCTGGTAAAGGTTTGGGCTGAAAAGTATCTAATATTTTTGTAACTGGTGACCAACGGTAGATCAGTTTCTAGATACAAAGGGGATGGAAATTAGATTAAAAACTACAAAAGTGAAAGTGAAAGTCAGTCAGACATGTCCGACTGTTTGCGACCCCTTGTACTGTACAGTCTGTGTAATTCTCCAGGCCAGAATACTAGAATGGGTTGCCTTTCCCTTCTCCAGGGGATCTTCCCAACCCAGGGATCGAACCTAGGTCTCCTGCATTGCAGGTGGGTTCTTTACCAGCTGAGCCACAAGAGAAGCCCAAAAACTAGTAAGAAGTGATCAAAAGAAGAGGGAAAAAACAGCAGTTACTGTAGTTCCTGAGTAGTCTACAGTGGTGGTTTATTACTTGTTCTAGTGGAAAACATCTCTGATTTTCTTTTTTTTTTTTCTTCTATCTTTTTTTTTGCTCATATTGCTTTATTTTAATTGGAGGCTGATTAAAATATTGTAGTGGTTTTTGCCATACATTGACATGAATCAGCCATGGGTTTACATGTGAACACCCCTTCTTCTTCCCTTCCCATCCCATCCCTCAGGGTCATCCCAGTGCACCAGCCCTGAGCACCCTGTCTCATGCATGGAACCTGGACTGGCTCTCTGTTTCACATATGATAATATATATGTTTCAATGCTATTCTCTCAGATCATCCCACCCTCGTCTTCTCCCACAGAGTCCAAAAGACTGTTCTATACATCTGTGTCTCTTTTGCAATCTCACATATAGGGTTACCATCTTTCTAAATTCCATATATATGCATTAGTATACTCTACTGGTGCTTTTCTTTCTGGCTTACTTCACTCTGTATAATAGACTCCAGTTTCATCCACCTCATTAGCACTGATTCAAATGTATTCTTTTTAATGGCTGAGTAATACTCCATTGTGTATATGTACCACAGCTTTCTTATCCATTCGTCTGCTGATGGACATCTAGGTTGCTTCCATGTCCTGGCTATTATAAACTGTGCTGCGATGAACACTGGGGTACATGAGTATCTATGAAAACTATGTGCACATTTTGTAACTTTGAACATGGCTTTTCCATATTAGAAATAGTTGTATAAGTGAGATATGTGTATATCCTAAAATAAGCAAAGAAAGAAAACACTAAATTTTAAAACAATATAAAGGAGAATTTTAAGAGTACTATTCTCATTTGCAACCATTAAGTTAGCAATAACTATATAAAATTTTGAAGAGCTTGTGAGTTTTACTCTTAATGTTCTTCTCTCAATGTGTACATTTCAGGAAAGTTGTACCAATCTCATTTTCACTATATTCATATAATGGCATAAAGAACATTTACAATTTGAATATTGTACGATTAATTAATATTTAATGAACATTTTTTTTAGTTTAAATGCCTTTGAAAATCACATGTCCCATGTTATTTTTCCTCCTCAATGTAGTATAATCCTCATAGTGTTAGGAAAGATTTTGCTAAACTGTTTGAGAAAACCTAACTTGACTGCTTGTAATTTACACTGTTACCCTTTGTCACTTTGCACTTTGCCAGTTTTTCCCTACTAAAAACTTTAGGTTGTCTTGAAACTGGGCTGTTGACTAAATTTCCATTGTAGTTCACAGTATGATTACAGAATACCAAAACAGTATTTCCAGCCTGTGATGTAAGCATAGACTGCACATGTTTGGAAATTTGATGAGACAGCAAAAGATGAAACTTGGAAGTTTTATATTGTTCTTCACCTTAATTTTTGAAGTGCAGACTTCCTTGTCATTCAGCTTGAAAAAAATGCTTAATAAAATCATTTTATTTATTCCATAAGGAAATGAATTATATAAAAAATAATTTGACCGAAATTGTGATTCTTTAATTTAAAAGCTTTGAAGGATGACAGGTGAAGCCATTTAGCACAATTTTTTTTCTTTCTGTAGAGTAAATGTCCTGTTTTTTTTTTAACTTATGAAGTCTTTTTCAGGGAGAAACAACACAAAATCTGATTCATAAATTATTATAGTTGGCATTTTATATGCTTTAGAACATTAATGTTTAATAGAAATTGAATGTTTACACATTGTAATTTTAAGCTACATGCATTAGTCAAAATGAATGTCAAAACTATGTAAAACTGCAATTTAAAAGTGTTCTCTCAACAACACAATTAGATATAAGAATGCCCTTTTATGGAATGCATCGAAGTTTAGTGACCAAAGCAACAAAAAAAATCTTGATAATATGAGTTTCAACTTTGAAGTAATCTATAAAACCTGTTTTATGGTCAGCTCTCTTCTTTGTTCTAATTTTCAAAATTATACTGTCCTTTTACTAATTTCATTTTACAAAAACATATCCTGATTAAATATTTTTGCCTTTCTAGCCTAGTAATCTTACCATAACCCCTTGGTAAATTTTTGTTCCCGTTTTCTTAGATGTCTAGGTCAATACCTTCATCCCCCTCTCATCCTTCTAAACCTCTGTCTCTCCTTCTCTTAACTGTCAGTAGGAGACCTCATCTGTTATATGGTAAAGAAAATCTAAACACCATGGAAGATAATTTCACCGTTTCCACACCAAATCTGTAAACTCAACCACATCCATTCCTGTTTTCTGTCTGCTCTGCCTTTCCACCTTGTTAGACTGGAAACAATGCCTCTGCTCCTTGCACAGTTTACGTTCTCTGCTTATGTGGTAGATTTGTCATCACCTCTTGGCTTTTCAACAGTTTCCTCCTCTTTTCCATATCACTTCCACCAGTATAAAAACATATGTAATATATAGCCCATTAAAAAAAAAAAAAGAACAAACTCTCACCTGCCCTCCCACAGCCCGTCATTTACTGCCTCATTTCTCTTTCAGCAAGCCCACCGAAACTATTAGAAGGCTTTGTGTACCACTTCCCTAACTCCTTCATGTCCTCTTTATTCAGTCTACTCTAGTCTGACCATCTGTCCTCCCTGCTTCACTGACGCTTCTCTTGTAAAAGTTACCAGTGGCATCTGTATTGCCAAATCCTGTGCACAGGTTTCTGTTTTCTTACATCAGCTCTCAGAAGCATCCATCCCCATAAATTTCTCCTTTCTTTATGGAACATTTGCCTCTCTTGCCGTTTGTGACACCACATTTTAGTGTGACTCTAAGTCAATCTTCATCTCTTTCATTTTGTCTTGTTTTATTCTATTCTGTTTGGAAAGTCACTAAGCCAAGTGACTTTTAAACACCATTAATGTTGAAGTCTCTGAAATATTCACTTTCAACCCTAACTTCTTTCAGTTCAGTTCAGTTCAGTTCAGTCGCTCAGTCGTGTCCAATGCTTTGTGACCCCGTGAACCACAGCACACCAGGTCTCCCTGTCCATCACCAACTCCCGGAGTCCACCCAAACCCATGTCCATTGAGTTGGTGATGCCATCCAACCATCTCATCCTCTGTCGTCCCCTTCTCCTCCTGCCCTCAATCTTTCCCAGTGTCAGGGTCTTTTCAAATGAGTCAGCTCTTTGCATCAGGTGGCCAAAGTATTGGAGTTTCAGCTTCAAAATCAGTCCTACCAATGAACACCCAGGACTGATCTCCTTTAGGATGGACTGGTTGGATCTCCTTGCAGTCCAAGGGACTCTCAAGAGTCTTCTTCAACACCATAGTTCAAAAGCATCAATTCTTCGGTACTCATCTTTCTTTATAGTCCAACTCTCACATCCATACATGACCACTGGAAAAACCATAGCCTTAACTAACTTCTTTAGTGAATTCTATACGCATGTATCCAGTGTCACAATTGATGTCATTGCTGATAGTTTTCCAAACACTTTATATGTAATGTATTAAGGTCGAACATCTTAACAGTTCCTGACTTATAATTGCACTAGGCTTTGTCCCATCTCAGTGACACATCTATGTTCCATTCAGTGGCTCAAGCCAATAGTCTAGGGATCATCCTTAATTTCTTATTTTTTCTCACCTCCTGAGTATAACCATTGACGCATCTAGGTCAGATTTCCACGTCTGGCCATTTCCATGAATATTACACAAGTCACCTTATTTCAACTAAACTGGACTCTTTGCTTTTACCCTGCAGCCCCCTCATTCTGTTCCCTATAAAGTAGCCAGCATCTTTTAAAAAGGTAAACCAGATCATTTCTTACTGTCCCTTAGGCTTTTCAGTGGCCCTGGAACCTCCCATAGGCACGCATGCATGTCTGCTCAGTCATTCCAGTTGTGTCCTACTCTGCAACCTCATGGACTGTAGTCCGCCAGGCTACGTGGGATTCTCTGGGCAAGAATACTGCAGTGGGTAGCCATGCCCTTCTCCAAGGGATCTTCCCCACCCAGGGATGGAACTGGGTCTCTTGCATGGCAGGTGAATTCTTTACCACTGAGCTGCCAGGGAAGCCCCATTACCCCTATAAAAAAAACCAAACTCCCACAGGTTTCAGCTCCCAGAGAAGTGACTGCTTCCTTCTCCTCTCATTTCCTTTTGCACTCTTCTTGCCCTGTCATGAAGCACCAATGACAAAGGCCTTCTGTTTTTAAGTGTATCATGATCACTCCTCCTCCCGAGTTCCTGCTTACAGTTTGCTCTACCTGGAATGCCAACTTTTACCCAAATCATCTAATGTGGCTTTATGCATCCCTATGATTCTCCATCTTGCTCGCCTGTATTGTTTTTAAATCTTGACCCGAAAATAGTCCAAATACTGTATTCGTTAATGCCTTTTTCTTCCCCCTCTTAAAAATATAGGGACTTTCCCTGTTTCCTTCATCACTTCAGAGTTACAGTTACTGGCACATAGGTCTCCAAGAAATACTGATTGTTGAATAATCAAAGACTCTGAATCAGTGTCTTCAGCTTCTCTATATGTCATTTAGTGCCTACGACAGTAGATACTCAGTTTCTATATTAAGTGATTAACTAATATTGTTTGAATCTCTCACTTGACTCTTAAAATGTTCATAAAGTGTAGGATTAGTTAAAACACTATATAGTATTTGGCTTTTATGTATAAACTCATCCAATAATGTTTTAAAATATGAGCCATAAAAATGGAGCATTAAAAATGGCATAAATTAAATGAAATATAGGGAAATGTTGTTCTTTTTTAAAAATGTTTCATTGGGTATTCATTTCTAGTAACTTTTCATGATGTTTCACAATATGAAATATACATTAACAGTTTTTTTCCATAGGAAAAAAGTAACCTGTCTTCCTTTGTTTGATTAAAAACCAAGCACTGCAAAACACGGAAGGCTTTCTAATCCTCACAGAAAGATTAAATTCTGTTCAGTGTTCTTTTACTCTTGATGTGTTTTAGCTTGGCTTTTTGAGAAATCCTTATATCTTTTAATCAAGAATAAAATGATTTTGGGTCATCTTTATTCCTCTGAAATAGAATGTCAACATATATTTTCATGAACCATCCCTTGATTTTAGATAAAGATATTTAGACTTCTTAGATAATTTAGCATTTAAAAATAAGGTATAAAGTTATTTTTCCTTTAAATTTACTTGACAGAAAAAAATGCTTAGGAAGTTATTTTAAAAGTGACAATTTTAGTTTTGCATGTAGTAATTGTCAAGACTGTCAGTGATAGAAACCAGAATATAACTTGAGTTTTCTTAAGTCAAAAGTGATATTTGTTGGTTCACTCGGACAGGCATGTTAGTGGTACACCAGACTTAAACGTGACAGAACCGTGTCTCCATCTTGCATCTCTGCTTTCCTCTGCCTCCGCTTTTCTTCATCCTAGCACAGCTAGCTTTGAGTGGGAGTGGGAGGGTGGGCTGGGGTAAGTAAGGAATCAGTCAGTGATTGCTAGCTGCTATGAACACACTTCATTCCAGCTTAGGGACCAAAGAGGAAAAAAGTCTATCTCCCCAGTTCAAGTGAAGGACTTTAATGAGAGTAGAGTAGCTGATTACTATGATTAACCCGGTTGGAGATATTTTCCCAGCTTTTCGGGTAAGAAGGTAGAGCCTGTTTTTTGAAGATGAGAAACGAAGAACAGGGTAGTGCTTAGCTGTTCAGAGCACACAAAACTTCTGTCTGCTCAGGATAATCTATCACTCCCACCTGTGGCCACCCCTCCCCAGTGACAGCGTGCCCCAAATCATACCCAGTCATTGTGTTCCTAGGCATTTGGTGGCACCAATGTTCTCAATCCTCAGGACAGTTCTCTGGGTGTTATTTACTTTTCTCTATCAAGCCCAAATGTGCTCCTCATAATCCTGGGGACTTAAAAGGTAAATGATGATTCTAACCAATCCAGGCGCAATCTATATATATTCGAAGAAAAAACAGCTTTGTCAAAATAAAAATCACCATTTAGTAAAGAGGAACTATGCTAGTCCCTACTTGAGAACATATATCATGCCCACTTGTCAGGGCCAGTAAACCTTGCTTTCCTGGAAGTGGCTTTCTTGGTCAGCCCATCTGCCTACCTGGATCCTGCCCGCTAGAAGGATCTTCCCCATTGCCCTCTGTGGCACCTGAAAGGGGCACGGGAGGAGGATGCCATCCTGATTTAGCAGTCACTTCATATTTGTATGGGAGGATAAACTTGAGGGTTACTTTATCATAACTGGAAGCAAGTTTTGGTTTTGTTTTTTGCCTATCTTTTCTTGGTTTTGAATAATAGAACTCCCTAAAAACCTAGGTCTACTGTTTGTCTCTTTTACCACAGAATCAGTATCTAATGCAAAAGTCATTTTTTCAGTCTAAATCTTTGGATCTAACCTTGCTGTTGACATTTTACCAGCAAGCTTGGGAAGTCTGCTCCTTCCCTAAATCCTTAGATTAACCTTTCTTTATAGAACAGTCTTTTGGACTCTGTGGGAGAAGGCGAGGGTGGGATGATCTGAGAGAATAGCATTGAAACATGTATATTATCATATGTGAAACAGATCGCCCGTCCAGGTTTGATGCATGAGACAGGGTGCTCAGGCTGGTGCACTGGGATGACCCAGAGGGATGGGATGGGAGGGAGTGGGGAGAGGGGTTCAGGATGAGGAATACATGTACACCCATGGCTGATTCATGTCAATGTATGGCAAAAACCACTACAATATTGTAAAGTAATTAGCCTCCAATTAAAATAAATAAAATTTAAAAATTAAAAAAAGGTGTATTTTTTGACTTGACCTCAAGGCCACTGAGGACAGTAGAATCTGTCCACCTGCCCCCAGCCTTCATCCCAATTGGTTTTCATTTCAAATGAAGTCCCCCATGCAAGGAATACTCAAGAGGAGGTAATAGTATAGTCCCTGAAGATCTGGTTACCTCTCTGGGGAATTCTTCCCTGGTCTGTTTTCTAACTGGAGGGTGGGGCAGAATAACATCAAGATTTTATAGCATGTGAAAATGGCAGAAAGAGTGTATTGAAGATACATAATTATGCTGGTGACCCTTTCTTGCTTGCAGATGGGCAAGTTTGGAAGTTGACTTTTCACTTTTGATCAGCCCCAATAGAAAAGGCCAAGGGTCATTCTTACATTTTTTTTTTTCCTCCCCAGTTCTTAAAAGCTACACCAAAGTGGAATCCTAAACTCAATAAAAAACAATCATGCATTCTTAATTTTCCTCCTCTATTCTTCACCTACTTTTACTTTTCTCTCTTTGTTCCTCTCTCTACACAGGAATCTGTTTGAATACACTGTTTCTCCTGGCTTCCTTTTTTCTCAGCATCATCTTACTTTTGTCTGACTAAAGTTGTAAGATTTTCTCAGTCACTCACAATCAGCCTCTCAGATCTCCTGATTCTTCTTTTTCAATCTTAATATACACAATTTCTGTGTATTTTGACATCTGACCCTTTCTCTGTCACCAAGATCAGCATTCACAACTGTTCTGCTCACTCTTCTCTCTGAAAAATACAATAATCATTTGCCAAAAGTTTTCACCATTGTTTATTTTTTCCCTTCTCTAACTCATGGTGTTCATTTCTGCTTAATCTTAAAAGGATAAACTGAAAATGCAACTCTGTATTCCTAAACCTTTAGTGACCTCGTACATTTATTCAATCAATTCTGCTATGTGCCAAACATCATGCTGGTTATTGTAGATAAAATGATGAATGGTGCAGAGCGGTCCAGGCACCCATGGAGGATTATAGTCTATCAAGAAAAAATTGACCCAACGTTAAGGACAGGCTTATTCAGTATTTAGAGCTCTGGTATTCAGAACTCTCTCCTGTAGGATTATAGCTTATTCTCTTTCTTTTATTGATAAAAGCATTCATCTGACTTGTTCGTCACATCTTTGTTTTGTTTTTTTTTAGACATATTAAAAAAAAAAAAAAGCTGTATGTGGTGAGAGCCCAGTGGCTTTTAGTGGACTCTTCCACTAGACTCTGTGGCTTTAGATTTGGCACAGACTTTGTGTCATGATCTCATAGTCTTTAAATGATAGTAATAGAAAGTAATTACTGACATATACTGAATATTTACATTAGGCCAGCAAAAACTAATGGTTAAAAACACAGATTCTCAGTTAAATTTCTGGGTCTGATCCTGGCTCTGCTCTTTATTAGCTCTGTAATCTTATGTCTCAGTACCTCAGCATCTTCATCTGTAAAACAGGGAGAATAATTTGAGAATGATTTAGTGAGTTAATAGGAAAAAAATCTATTAAAACATTACCTAGTACATTATTAGAGTCATAAACTCTTAGCAATTTGATTATCACTCTTCTAAGTAGATAGTGGGTTTCCCTGGTGGCTCAATGGTAAAGGACCTGCCAGTGCAGGAGACATGGGTTCTATCCCTAAGTCAGGAAGATCCCCTGGTGAAAGAAGTGGCAACCACTCAAGTATTCTTGCCCAAGAAATGCCACGAACAGAGGAGCCTGGTGGGCTATAGCTCAGGGGTTGCAAAAGAGTCAGACACAACAGCAGCGAGTAGATAGTAATGCTATCCACATTTAACCAATGAGAAATTGAATGTCTTGTCCAGGACCACACAGTTAGTGATAGAGTCTGAACTCTAATCTAGACATTCTGGCTTCAGAGCAGATACTAGTAACTACTACGCTATGAAGCCTCCATTATAAAATACTGTAATACTGTAGTTAAATAATCAACATTTAACAAACTTTAAAACTATAATTCACTCTGAATATGTAAGGTGTAATTATCCATACTATAATAAGATATGATTGAAGAAGACACTAATTTATTTCCTTTCCATACCTTGAAAGCTTTTAGCTATACCAGTAATTACATTAATAAATATTTCCACATCATTATGGGCTTCCGAGGTGGCTCAGTGGTAAAGAATCTGCCTACCACTTCAGGAGATGCAGAAGACCAGGGTTCATTCCCTGAGTCGGGAAGATCTCCTGGAGTAGGAAATGACAACCTGCTCCAGTATTCCTGCCTGAAAAATCCCATGGACAAAGGAGCCTACTGGGGTCGCAAAGAGTTGGACATGACTGAGTACGCACGCACTGCATCATTGTATTACTTAAACAACTCTTTGCATATGCAAATTCACGTAATTCTCACTATCACTTTTTGAGGTCGGCAAAGTCAGTATTATTATCTCCATTTTAAAAATGAGAATGCTGAAGATTGGAAAATTAAGTAACTTGCTCAAGCATTCAAAGACAGTAAATGAGAAAGTCTGTAACCTAAGTCTGAAGCCCCAGATCTTATCCTTTGCTTCACTATAATACCATGCTGTACTGCACTGATTTCTTTCAGCAGATGGAAAACTAATTTTTATGATATAATTTTCCATTATAAACATATGTATGTAAATATTATAGACCCCTATGTATCAAGACATAACTATTTGAACTAATTTCCTTTCCTTTCTCTTTTTAAAGATTGTGATTGCTAGCATCATGTGCAGTTACAACAGAAATGACTGGATGGAACTCTCCAGAAAGGCTGAGGTAATTATTTCTTTATATTTATTTTCTTTCTTCCCTTCTATTTTTATTAGTTTTAAATAAAGAGCTGTCATGAAAAATAACCCAGTAGAAGAAAAATTGAGTGAAAAATGGTAACTTAAAACATTTATATTACAATTTGTTTACCCTGTGTTTTCATTAAAATGATGGAAATGTAAATTTAAAAGGAATCTATTCTATAAAAGTAGTCCCTTGGATTTCACACGCTGCCTAAAAATCCTTTATTCTTTGACTCCATATACTCTTTATTTGCATATTAAGCAAACTGTATATTATGATGGATGCCATGATAAAATTTAATTCTACCTTTGAGAGTCTAACTTGATCTTACCTTGCCTTTAGGCAAGCTAGTTTGACAGCAAGAAAAGAAATTTTGAATATAAAGCTCTTGAATATTTAAAATATAAAAGGTTCATTTAATACTATTCTAGTTTGAATACAGACATGCATAAAATGGTAGGACAGAATGCTCCTGAATGGAACACTAGTCAGCGAGCTTTCTATAATATAAATTGAATCTTGCACAAATGCAAACAACTAACCATGTGCCTCAAATTTCTATTTCAAATAGAAAAATACATACTTAAAATTGTGTACTTATGTCCATCGTCCTATCGCAAAAAACACTGTAGCTGGGGTTTCTTGAAAACCTCTAAGAAGTGAAGACTAAACCTAGCACTAATTATGAACTAACAGGTCTGCCTTATAAAATGTTATAAAGCTTTGTATAGCATTGAAAAATTGTGATTTTACAGTTTATTTGGATATCTTAGATCTGTGAGGGCAAAAATATTTTCTGGGACTTAGAGAGATGAAATTAAATATGATCAGTAATTGGCTTTGTGATCTTTGTTGCTGGGTCCATTTTACACATGTATTTACCTAATTGACCGTGAAATTTTCCACTGAGCCCAGGTTTGGCATGAGTTTTGCCAATTTAAAGCTGACTATGATGAATGGCTTTATCACACTGCTTGCTCCTCTGCCTTCTGTAAAATAAAATACTGAAAGTATTTTGGTCAATATTAAGTGTTAATTTTTAGGTAAGCCAATTTTACTTTTAAAAAGTCAAAAGCTTTTATATATGTATAAAGATACAGCTTAAAGATACATTCCACATCTAATTCTTTAACTGTAGTTTTATTCAATATTATTTTCTAGCTTCTCATTACCAATCAATCAAAGTAAAAGGGGAAGGAAGAAAAAAAGGAAAATATGTTTGAAAGAAAGAAAAGGAAAAAAATATGCCTTCCACTCAGTCAAAATAGTCTGTTAGGTCTCTCAACAGAAGAGCAATTTGCATATCAAGGAGTTCGATCTATAGTGTTGATTAAAAAAAGTTCCCTCTAATCTTTGAAATATGGACCAGCTCAGGGCATAACACATGAAGGAACTATCCCCAGGTCTTCATATTTCCCTGGAGGGAAGCAATAGGCAGCATGATTCCATGATAGCTCATATGGTAGACACCCAATAAAGCTTTGTAGAGTGAGTATTTGGTTTTGTTTCTGTGAACACATGCTTCACAACAGATTAAAACAGATTTTCTTACAATGGAAGAGCCCACATTAAAACAAATCAACAAAAACAAAAGTGTTCAAGCCAAAGTTACTGTACTACTGACAATGTACATTTGTTTGGGGGTGGTGATAATGAAGGGTAGGAATCTGAGAGAACATACCAGCTGTTCTACAAGCCATTGCTTTTAAGTTCAGCAAATCACTTAATATGATGATGGATATACTTTAAATTCATGAAGTTCCTCTCCATAGAGTAGATTAATTCTTGAATTGCACAACAGGGAATTCAGAAAATCTTGCTATCAGCTCTTTACTGTTATATCTGAAAACAGAAATGCATGTGGTAATAGCAGAGCAGATCCAGTTGTACAAGAACATGAAAGAACAGAGATTGAGAGAGAAACTCTATATCAGAATGAAAATTTGGACAAGAAGGAATCATTATTATTTATTTCATTGGAAACTAACATTTTGTTGTATTATTTTGAATAAACATTTAAGGCCATGTTGGTGGGGGGGAGTTATAAAAAAACCAGAAACCTAGTACATTCTTAAAATATGGTAAAATCTACCAGATGCTGTTTTTAAAAGTCAGTGTGCATGCAGTATACCATTTTTTTCACATGCATATTCTTGGAAATAGAACCATGTCGAACCAAACTTTCCTTTTCACTCTAACTCTCTAGAATACACGTACTTTTAATGTCTTATTCCTCAACCTGGTTTTAATTTGTCTTGTTTTTTGAGCATCATAAAACAGAAGCAGCCTCCAGAAAAGTTTTTACAGCTTGGTGTCAAATCAGTAGCATTGTTAGGCTCTGCTCAATTTCTTTGGTTCAGGTATCTGATCACATGCTATCCTAATTTTCTGGGACATTGATAAACTACTCCAGTTCCGTGGAGGCAAGATCTCTGAAGCACTTACTATTTGCAGAGTACCTGGCCATCCAGAACAAAGGTGAATAAGGTATAGCCTCAGCTAGGTAGAACAGTTTAAATGTGTATACCAAATTGAACCATACCCCATAGTAGATCTTAAATAGATCTTGAACTCATTTGAATAGATTTGGAATCCATTTCTTTCTTAATGTGTGTTAGCTTAGAAAACAGAGCCTGAGTCAAAGTTAATGTGAAGATGCTTCACTGAAGGATTCAATTCCAAAGCAATAAGATTAAAGGGGGGTGTGAGGGGAGTGAAGGCAATGGGAAGAAGGGAAAGCAGATGGAGCGTGGTGCGTTCCAGAGCTGGCTGCCACTTCGCAAGGAGATGGAGCCAATTGCTCAGCCGTGTGGGATGGGAGGGCTGTGTGGGATCATCCTGCCTCACAACAGTTTAGAGAAGAAGATGAGTGAAGGACATATCTACTGGTTCCTTCTGTTTCTTCTCTCTCACTCCTCACACTTCACACCCCAAAGGCTTGCTTTCTTCTGCACATTTGGGCTGTGTGTCCTTCCCTCCTTACGCAACTGCTTCAGAAGCCAAATCCCACAGCATGCTGAGAGCACTGGTCCTCCTGGAGCTCCCACTCTGACACATTCAGTGGAGAGTCCTGCTCTCTTCCTGAGGAGCTATGAGAGCTGGCAATGACAGGAAAGCTGAGGACAGCAACAGGGACCAAGGTTCTTTATTAAGCTAGTGGCAAAAGCTTGGGTGGCAAGTAAGGCCATCAGATTTGAAGAGACATATAAATTAGGTGTGGCTCAATATGCATTGCGTTTGTGTATGCTAAGTCATTTCAGTCATGTCTGACTCTGTGTGACCCTATGAACTGCAGCCTGCCAGGCTCCTCTGTCCATGGGATTCTCCAGACAAGAATTCTGGAGTGGGGGGCCTTGTCCTCCTCCAGCGGATCTTCCCAACCCAAGGATCAAACCTGCTCTTCTATCTAACCTGCATGGGCGGGCAGGTTCTTTACCACTAGTGCCACGTGGGAAGCCCTCAATATGAGTTGCTACCATCCTAATCTGAAAGCCTCATTAATCTCTTTGCTTTCAATCAACCCCCAGTCTTCCCACTAGCTTTCTTACCATGTAAAACTCTTCACTTGACCTGTATGGTCTGGTACCTGGCCATTCCCCTGGTGTCCCCTTGGGTTTGTTCTTCACATTCCAGACTCCAATGGCCTTCTTTTACTCCTCCAACACACTTGTACCTCAGAGCCTTTGCCATTACCCTGGGCTGAAATGTTCTCTCTTCCTCCGCTCGGAGCTCCCTGACTAGTAGGCTAACCCGCTGTCCTACTCCTTCTGAAATCTTATCCTCAGAAGCTAGTTTATCGTAAAGTTAATGAAGCTTAAGCTTCAGAGCCCTTACTTGTACAAGCTACTTCCAAGGCCTGTACCTGATTTTCTCTTTTTCATTTTTAAATCATTTTTATTTTTAAAGAAGTATCTGAAAACTGTATGAACTTCAGGCTCCTCCCCCAAATCTGGGTCTACCTCCGCTTGTGTCTTTCCTCCCCAGAATTTAATAAAACTGGTGATTAACAGTGATGTCATCAGCTCTTTCACCTGTCTTATGCCAAAGCAAACTGGGTGGAGACCTCGCCCGGTTCACTGTTTAACCCCCAGTTCCAAACACAAGGCTTTGCTGGCCAGTGGATAGTCCTCAGATGTTTGTTGAATGAAGCAAAATAAAGGCACAGAGCTGATATACAGGCGTATGACAAACAAAAGGAAGCAATTACAGAGTAAATGGGAAGAATGAATTTGGTTTGGCACAATGAACTTGAGGTGATTGAAATCCAAAGCTGAAGGTTTTAGGTCAGGGATTTGATGGGCGATTGCCAAGGGTCTGACTATAACTGGTAGGCCGAGACAAGGAAGGTCCAGCTGAGAGGCATAGGTGTCAAAACCAGGTGACCATACTATTCCTAGCAGAGTGTCCAAATAAACCACTTTGAAGCCAGGTTCTTTTTTAAACTAGGATCTGGACTATTTATAAAATTAAATAGATGTTGAAGTTAGGAAATCTCAAATAGGCTGAGATACAAAGCAGACAGAGGTACATGATAGGAATACATAGGACCAGTTGGATATAAATTCCTGGACACTAACAGTCAGCAGGAAAGAATAGAATCAGGAAAGATAGATGTCTAGTTGGAGATAAGAGATAGTCACAGACTTAGTGCCCAGTGGGGCCCAAGCCAATCCAGTGTTTACCTGTCCCAGGTCCAATTCAAAGTGGTCTAAGATCCCAGAGAACTTGGGTCCCCAGTTTTGGCTGCTGCTGCTGCTAAGTCACTTCAGTCGTGTCCAACTTTGTGTGACCCCGTAGATGGCAGCCCACCAGGCTCCCCTGTCCCTGGGATTCTCCAGGCAAGAATACTGGAGTGGGTTGCCATTTCCTTCTCCAATACATGAAAGTGAAAAGTGAAAGGGAAGTCGCTCAGTCGTGTCCAACTCCTAGTGACCCCATGGACTGGAGCCTACCAGGCTCCTCCGTCCATGGGATTTTCCAGGCAAGAGGACTGGAGTGGGGTGCCATTGCCTTCTCCAATAGTTGAGACTAATTGACAGTGTTGCTATGTAGAAAGTTGGCAGTGGGCCTCATGTATTCTTTTAACAGAAGAAAATTAGGGAGAATCCAAGAAGTGTCCCTGGAGTAGGCAATGGCAACCCACTCCAGTATCCTTGCCTGAAAAATTCCATGGACAGAGGAGCCTGGCAGGCTATGGCCCATGGGTTCACAAAGAGTTGAACATGATTGAGTGACTGACTGAGCAGGCACCAAAAAAGGTAGCTTCATGTCTTGCTACCCTGCTTGGTCTCCTATGTCCTTACTTGTTCCCCTTGACCCGTGGGAGACTCTCTTCCCACTGGGGCTCTGATGTGCTGCCCCAAGCCACCTCCACATGCCTGTCGTTCTCACTGTGCTCAGGCTCTGCCACCCCCTCTGCGCCCTCATGGCTCTTCCTCAGAACCTCCTAGTCACCTACCTTGCTCGTCCCCCAGCCAGTGACTTTAGAACTGCATAGATCGATAAGGAAGAGAGAGGTAAGGAAAGGGGAGGGAAGAGAACTGTGTTCCCCCTTTTGTTGGATAGATTGTACAAGGGTTTGTGGTTTTGCTTCCCTGATTTCTCCGAGAGGTTTTACAAAATGAGTCAGAGAATTTTAGAAATCACGTTTCTACCACTATGCTGAGAATTTCTTAGAATAGTTTTCTGCTACCCCTTTCCCCAACCTCAAATGTGGATTTTTGTTGTTCAGTCACTCAGTCATGGAATTCTCCATGGACAGGGGATACTAGCGAGAATACCAGAGTGGTTTGTCATTTTCTACTCAAGGGGATCTTCCCAACCTAGTGATTGAACCCTCGTCTCCTGGAGCTCCTGCATTGGCAGGCAGATTCTTTACCACTGAGCCACCTGTAAAGCCCCCAAAGTGTGTATAGCTACTTTATATTCTTTTTCAGATCAAAGCTGAGGAAAGGCAAGTTGGAGATTGTAACTGAATGGATAGATGGATGGATGGATAGATGGATAGACAGTGAAACAGGTAGTTAGATTAGATTAACTGCTTATACTTACATAATATTTACTGCAGTCCAGGCACTGTTCTAAGTCATTCACTTTTATTAAATTTATTTGTAACTTAGAAACGCAACCTTGTGAGGTTCTTTTCTGTATTCCATGTTTTGGAAATGAGGAGACTGAGGCCAGAAGTTGTGAAATAATATGCCCAAGTTCACACAGCTAGTATGTGGTAAAGTGGGATTCAAACCCATGAAATCTGGCTCTATAGTCCACACTATTAACATATCATTCTACTTCATGCTGATAAACAGATGATAAATAGATAATGTATGAAATTAGAAGCATCACATTTTCTATGTCACTGCCTTCACTAGATTATTTTATTGTATAATCATTTAGGTGAGGCAGAATAAACTCTGGGCTAAATGACTAAACTAAAAAGCTTGTGACTAACAGGAGTCAGAATTCATGCCCAGTTTCAGTTAATTTAACATTTCATGGTAATTCAGCAATTAAGGCTTTTTGAATGCATGTGGTTGCTTGGAAATAGAATTAACTGCCTTTTAAGGTGGTGTACATCATATGACAAGAATATTGAAGCAGAGGCCAAATGAATATTCCCCAGCTCTTGGTGTTATTTTGAGCAGGATTATCTGTTTTTGAGGCCTAGATCCTTATTTCAAAGATCTTTATGGGTATGTTTAGTGGGTTAGCATTTGTATATGTGTATAGTGCTGGGAAAATTTTTAACAGTCACTGAAAAGACTAAATTTAATAAGGGGTCTTCAAGATTTTAATATCTATTTAATATTTAGAAACTTGAAAGATGTCAAGTTGTAACATTTTGTTATCACGTTAAAACAATTCTAGCCATGAATTACCTGATTTCTAATAAGTTATGATAGTGACCAAGAATATGGGTTCTGTACTTAAAATGCCTGATTTAAAGATCCTATTCTCATTTACAAGCTTTAGGCTAATAAATTAGTCACTTGAACTCTTTGGACCTTGATTTTATCAGTTACAAAATGGGAATAATGATATATCCATTATAAAAAGCCATCAGTTACAAAATGGGAATAATGATATATCTATTATAAACAGCCTAGTAAAGTGTCTGACATATTGTAAGTGTTCGACAAATGTTAGTTATTATTGTCTACTATGAATCTAATTGTAAGCTTGCACTTACATTTTAGAAAATATGTATAATGTAAATATCAATACAAATGACACCTAAAGCTTATTCCAAAATGTTGTTGAATTGATTTGCTGTTAATTGCTGCATTTCAACTAGCAGTCTAAAGCAAATAAGTCTAAAAGAAATATTTGAAATAACTAAGACATAATAAGAAAAAATATATACTTGCAGTGTACAATCTTTTAATTAAGCTGCAAATTCTCACATGACACAGTTTTGAGATAGGTCCTATTGTCTCCAGTTTACACTTGAGTGTGTGTGTGCTTAGTTGCTTGTGTCCAACTCTTTGAGGCCCCATGGACTGTAGCCCACCAGGCTCCTCTGTCCATGGGATTTTCCAGGCAAGAATACTGGAGTGGGTTGCTGTTTCCTCCTCCAGAGGCTTTTCCTGATCCAGGGATGGAACCCATGTCTCCTGAGTCTCCTGCATTTCAAGGCAGATGGATTCATTACTGCTGAGCCATCTGGGAAACCCTCACACTTGAATAGATGGGAACAAAGAAGGTTAACTTACTTTCCCAAGTGCCTTAGCAGATCTAGGATTAGAACTCAGAGTTTAGCCAGTTGTGTTTTGTCTAAACTCACCACCAAACTGTGATTCAAATAATTTTCAAATAACATGAAGCATTTACAAAGACCATCATAAAACCATGTTAGAAAATAGGCTGAATGATTCAATGAACTTTCACAAATGTGCAGAAGGAAAAGCAGACTCACTAATGAGTAAAAGTGAGTAAGAAAGTCAACCAAGAAAGATATAACTCGATGGAATACTTGTTTGTTGAGGTCTTATTTAAAATTAATAAAATAGGAAAAAATCTTGAATGATTAGGAAGAAAAGAGAGATTTGAAGAAAAGCTGTTGGACTAAAGAAAGGTCTGATATGCTTAGAAAATAATGAACTTTTAAAAAAGTCTTTCCATGATGTGATAGACATGTTATAATATTATGGAAATTGAGCCACGCTTACCTTACTCAAAAAGAAATGGTGGCATTGAAGGAATTCTACAAGTTAGGTTAAAGAATCATTAATTTATCTTCCATTTCTCAAATTAAAAAAAAAGTGTTTTAATTGTTCTTAGAGTTTTTGCAGAAGACTTCGAAAGAATTCTATGGTTCTCCAGTTATTTTAGGAATGCTTAGTGTGAAATATTTTGTTCACTTCTATAGGACCCATTTGTATAAATTAATGAGTTAAATAAGAAAGATTCCTACTTAATTATTAAATTAAAACAAAATTATCTGTACTTCATGTTTCTTAGGATGGATTTTTTAAAAATACAATAAGATTGATTCAGTTTAAAAAGATGAGAGAAATAGGTGAAGAAAATTAAGAGGTACAAACTTTCAATTACAAAAAAAATGAGTCATAGGTATGAAATGGATGATATAGTCAGTAGTAATGTAATATCTCTGTATGATGACAGATGGCGACTAGGCTTATCATGATGATTATTTGTAATGTATACAAATGTATAAAAATATTGAATCACTGTGTTGTGCACTAGGAATTAACATAGTATATTGGTTAATTATACTTCAAAAATAAACAAACTTACAGACAAATAGATCAGATTTGTAGTTACCAGAGTTATTGGGTGAAGGCGGTCAAAAGGCTTAAACTTCTGGTTATAAAAAAAGATGTATTAGGGATGTAATGTACAACTTGCTTACTATAATTAATACTGCAGTATGTAACAGAAAATCCTGAGAGTTCTCATCACAAGGACTTTTTTCTTTTATCTTGTGTCTATATGTGATGATGGATGTGCTCTAAACTTACTGTGGTAATCATTCCATGGTGCATTAAAGTTAAATCATTATGCTATACACCAAAAACTTATATACTGTTGTATGTCAGTTGTATCTCAATAAAACTAGAAGAAAAAATGAAAATATAAAGAGCAAAACCAAGAAGAAAAAATAAGCCTGATACATGTGTTATATGTATGCTTTGCTTCTTTTTTTAATATATAGAAAAAAGTAGAAAATTATACATTAAATTGTTAACATAGATTGCTTTAGAGGTATGAAGTTGAAAGAGGAGGAGAAAAACTATTTATATTTCTATATATTTTGGTTTAATTTGAACTATTACCACAATCTTATTTTCCACCTGAGTTTTTTTAAAGCAACATAGAACACAATGAATGGTGTTCCCAGTTTGGGTAATTAAGATGCTTGAATGCCCTGAAGCATTTGAAAGCAGTATTAATAAATAATAAAAGTTAATTGATAAAAGAACATTTAAAATTTTATTCATATTTATTCCATCTAGCCTGATACATTTTTCTTTGCCCTGCTACCTTCAGTACCAATTATCCAGAATTAGTAAGATTTGTTTCTATAAAAATAGAAGCTGTATAGGGCAGAATCAACATGATATCAAACAGACCTGAGTTAAAAATCTCTGTTGTGTTACTTGATAACCAGACTGGTCATTTAATTCCCTTGTGGATCAGTCTCCCCATCTGTAAAACTGGTACCTGATTATTCCAAGAAGGATGAGAGTTAGAGATAAGAAATGCAACTCACAGAGAGTAGTGAGTGTCATAAACTCAATGCTTATTTGCTTTTGTTATTAGAACTGTGTCTGAATGTCTCCTGTAGAGGTACAGGTCATCAATGGCCTGCTCCAGGGGCTCTGGGGGCAGCAGACCTGGGTATGACATAAGCCCTCTTGGAGGGCACAAACAAAATCTTGTGTGCACAAGGACCCAGGAGAAAGGAGCAGTGACCCCACAAGAAACTGACCCAGACATGCCCGTGAGTGTCCAGGAGTCTCCGGTGGAGACATGGGTTGGTGGTAGCCTGCTTCAGGGTTGGAGGCACTGAGTGCAGCAGTGCTTGCATGGGAACTTTTGAAGGAGGTTGCCATTATCTTCATCACCTCCACCATAGTTTGCCCTCAGGTCAAGCAACAGGGAGGGAACATAGCCCTGCCCATCAGTGGAAAATTGGATTAAAGATTTACTGAACATGGCCCAGTGCATCAAAATGGGACCCAGTTTTGCCTTCAGTCTCTTCCATCAGTAAACTTCCATAAGGATCTTTTCCCTCTCCATCAGAAGGCAGAGAGAATGAAAACCACAATCACAGAAAACTAATCAAACTGATCACATGGAGCAAGCCTTGTCTAGCTCGATGAAAATATGAGCCATACCATGTAGGGCCTCCCAATATGGACAGGTAATTGTGGAGAGTTCGGACAAAACGTGGCCCACTGGAGAATGGCATGGTAAACTGCTTCAGGATTCTTTCCTTGAGAACCCTGTGAACACTGTGAAAAGGCAAAAAGGTATAACAATGAGAGATGAACTCCCCAGGTCTTTAGGTGCCTGATATGCTACTGGAGAAGAATGGTGAAACAACTCCAGAAAGAATGAAGAGACAAAGCCAAAGCAAAAACAACACCCAGTCGTGGATATGCCAGGTGATGAAAGTAAAGTCTGATACTGTAAAGAGCAATATGTATAGGAACCTGGAATGTTAGGTCTGTGAAACAAGGCAAATCAGAAGTGGTCAAACAGGAGATGGCAAGAGTGAACATCGACGTTTCAGGAATCAGTGAACTAAAATGGACTGGAATGTGTGAATTTAACTCAGATAACTATTATATCTACTGCTGTGGGCAAGAATCTCTTAGAAGAAATGGAATAGCCATCATCGTCAACAAAAGAGTCTGAAATGCAGCACCTGGATGCAATCTCAAAATGACAGAATGATCTCTGTTTGTTAAGGCAAACCATTCAATATCACAGTAATCCAGTTCTGTGCCCCGACCAGTAACGCTGAAGAAGCTGAAGTTGAATGGTTCTATGAAGATCTATAAGACCTTCTAGAACTAACACCCAAAAAAAGATGTCCTCTTCATTATAGGGGACTGGAATGCAAAAGTAGGAAGTCAAGAGCTACCTGGGGTAACAGGCAAATTTGGCTTTGGAGTACAGAATGAAGCAGGACAAAGGCTAACAGAGTTTTGCTAAGAGAATGCACTGGTCATAGCAAACACCCTCTTCCAACAACACAAGAGAAGATTCTACATGTGGACATTACTAGATGGTCAATACTGAAATCAGATTGATTATATTCTTTGCAGTCAAAGGTGGAGAAGCTCTATACTGTCAGCAAAAACAAGACTAGGAGCTGATTGTGGCTCAGATCATGAACTCCTTATTGCCAAATTCAGGCTTAAATTGAAGAAAGTTGGGAAAAGCACTAGACCATTCAGGTATGACCTAAATCAAATCCCTTACGATTATATAGTGGAAGTGACAAATAGATTCAAGGGATTATATTTGATGGAGTGCATGAAGAACTATGGACGGAGGTTTGTGACATTGTACAGGAGGTGGAGCTCAAGACCATCCCCCCAAATAAGAAATGCAAAAAAGCAAAATGGCTGTCTGAGGAGGCCTTACAAATGGCTGAGAAAAGCAGAGAAGCTAAAGGCAAAGGAGAAAAAAGACATATACATTTGAATGCAGAGTTCCAAAGAATAGCAAGGAGAGATAAGAAAGCCTTCCTCAGTGATCAGTGCAAAGAAACAGAGGAAAACAACAGAATGGGAAAGACTAATGATCTCTTCAAAAATTAGAGATACCAAAGGAACATTTCATTCAAAGACAGACTCAATAAAGGACAGAAATGATATGGACCTAACAGAAGAAGAAGATATTAAGAAGAGGTGGCAGGAATACACAGAAGAACTATATAAAAAATATCTTTATGACCCAGATAATCATTATGGTCTGGTCACTAACCTAGAGCCAGATATCCTGGGTTGCGAAGTCAAATGGGCTTTAGGAAACATCGCTAGGAACAAAGCTAGTGGAGGTGATGGAATTCCAGTTGAGCTAAAAGATGATGCTGTGAAAGTGCTGCACTCAATATGTCAGCAAATTTGGAAAACTCAGCTGTGGCTACAGGACTAGAAAAGGTCAGTTTTCCTTCCAGTTCCAAAGAAAGGCAATGCCAAAGAATGCTCAAAGTGAAAGTGAAGTCGCTCAGTCGTGTCCGACTCTGCGACCCCGTGGACAGTAGCCTACCAGGCTCCTCTGTCCATGAGATTGTCCAGGCAAGAATACTGGAGTGGATTGCCATTTCCTTCTCCAGGGGATCTTCCTGACCCAGGGATTGAACCCGGGTTTCCTGCATTGGAGTCAGATGCTTTAACCTCTGAGCCACCAGGGAAGCCCGTATTGCACTCATCTCACTCACTAGTAAAGTAATGCTCAAAATTCTCCTAGCCAGGCTTCAACAGTACGTGAACCGTGAACTTTCAGATGTTCAAGCTGGTTTTAGAAAAGGCAGAGGAACCAGAGATCAAATTGCCAGCATCCACTGGACCATGGAAAAAGCAAGGGAATTCCAGAAAAACATCTACTTTTGCTTTATTGGCTATGCCAAAGCCTTTGGCTGTGTGGATCACAATAAAACTGTGGAAAATTCTGAAGGAGATGGGAATACCAGACCACCTGACCTGCCTCTTGAGAAACCTGTATGCAGGTCAAGAAGCAACAGTTAGAACTGAACATGGAACTACAGACTTGTTCCAAATCGGGAAAGGAGTACATCAAGGCTGTATATTATCACCTTGCTTATTTAACTTATATGCAGAGTACATCATGAGAAATGCCGGGCTGGATGAAGCACAAAGCTGGAATCAAGATTGCCAGGAGAAATGTCAATAACCTCAGATACGCAGATGACACCACTGTTATGGCAGAAAGCGAAGAACTAAAGAGCCTCTTGATGAAAGTGAAAGAGGAGAGTGAAAAAGTTAGCTTAAAGCTCAACATTCAGAAAACGAAGATCGTGGCATCCGGTCCCATCAGTTCATGGCAAAGAGATGGGGAAATAATGGAAACAGTGTCAGACTTCATTTTGGGGGCCTCCAAAATCACTGCAGATGGTGATTGCAGCCATGAAATTAAAAGATGCTGTTCCTTGGAAGAAAAGCTACGACCAACCTAGACAGCATATTAAAAAGCAGAGACAGTACTTTGCCAACAAAGGTCTGTCTAGTCAAAGCTATGGTTTTTCCAGTAATTATGTATGAATATGAGAGTTGGACTATAAAGAAAGCTGAGTTCCAAAAATTGATGCTTTTGAACTGTGGTGTTGGAGAAGACTGCAGGGAGATCCAACCTGTGAATCCTAAAGAAAATCAGTCCTGAATATTCATTGGAAGGACTGATGCTAAAGCTGAAGCTCCAATACTTTGGCCACCTGATGCAAAGAACCAACTCACTGGAAAAAACCCTGATGCTGGGAAGGATTGAAGGCGAGAGGAGAAGGGGGCGACAGAGGATGAGATGGTTGGATGGCACCCCTGATGCGATGGACATGAGTTTGAGTAGGCTCTGGGAGTTGGTGATGGACAGGGAAGCCTGGCGAGCTTCAGTCTATGGGGTCACAAAGCGTTGGACACAACTGAGTGACTGAACTGAATTATCCTTGTATAGATACCCTCATTTGAGAGTCAGAATATACCTCATAAAATAGCCGTGGTGCAGAAAACAGTAGTTAAAATTTGTCAAATGTGACCTATATTGTATTATCAGTGGTGAAAACCTGTTAGTACACAATTAAAACTTTGTGTTTTCTTTCATTTTCCTTCCTCATCTTAAAGGCTTCTGGAGCAGATGCCCTGGAGTTGAATTTATCGTGTCCGCATGGCATGGGAGAAAGAGGAATGGGCCTGGCTTGTGGGCAGGTAAGGACCTCAACAGCTGCCGTTATGTATGTCTGTGACAGAGCAGGCCCCTGTACGGATACTCTACTTTAGGCAAGAAGATGGGAAGATCAGATGACTGGCTTGAGACTTCCAGGTCTGTATTGTTTAAATATTTAGTGCTTAAAAAGTAGAAAATTAGAGAAGCTGAAATTACAGCAACTGTTTAGTTTTTATTGAGGAAAATATCACATTATGTGCTTGACAGGAGGTAATATCATAACAAATAGTTTTTAAAAGCGCTGAGGCAGAATTAGCTGATTTCAAATGCAATGTTCTTTATTCATTCCTGATGCTGATCCACTTTCCCTGGAGCAATATACTGTACAAAATGCATTGTTCGTAGTGATTTTGTAGTAAATGGGGCACAGCACAAATTGCATTTTACATTTTTTAGCATATGATCATTATTCTCTAACTGTGTTTTGGGAGTTGCAAAAAGACTTTGATGATATTTTTATTTTTTGATACAATAAATGGAACCTTCACGCTAAAACTCTTTCAGAAACTTCATGAATAAAATGTGGAAATCTGTATTAATATGGAGAAAATACTGCATCTTTATGTAACTAGATACAGTGTTATATGTTAAGGAACAATGTAAAAGTTTAATGCTAAAAAGGTGAGGATTTTGCATCTAATTTAGCTTTTAAGCCCAGAGGGAATTGTTGTGAATTAAATAATACAAATTGTTGTAATTTATGACAAATTTCCTAGTCCTAGAAAGTTTAGTTTTATTTCCACATCTGACATGGAGCTTTATACATAGTAGGTAGTCAGTTCTTTTTTTTTTTCCCCCCCAAGTCATAGAATTATCTGAATTAAACTCAGAGGCCAGAGATACTTAATTTGGACAGGCAGAAATTTCTGCTTATTCAAATGAACGTAGGTTGCTATTTTCGGATTAGCATTCAGGGAGGATTTTAAAGTACCTTGTAAATATTTAATTAACATTCAGGATAGGTTTGTGACTGGGAAGAAACCATTCTTTTGTAGCAGCAGGAGAAGTCAAACGTTGTTCAAGTGTACTCTCTACTCCGCTCACAGCAGATTATCCAGAAGATCGTTCAGTGTGGTAACAGAAGAAGCCTCAGAATTACCTGTAGAGGGAAAACACCATTATGTTACATCACAATTTTTATAAGTCATGTGATTAGGCAGCAGTCAGTGTGTCATGACAGATAACTCGGTTAAAACAAGGAACATTCTTTAAAGGACACCTGGAGCAGAGCCCGAGGGAGTCGAGTTTCTCTCTTTACACCTTTCCCAAATATCTTTTAGTTACATGGATTAAAACAACAATGGAAAATTTGAATCTATTGACTAAGTTTTAAAAGAAAGATGTATTTTCATATGTATTTCTTGCCACAAATATGGCAATTATTTTGAAAATGTTACCCAGCTATAAGTTTATTTTTTAGAGCGGACTTCTGCTCTGTGAACACCTCAAAACTTACCCAGCTGTTAAATGTCTTAGGTGGATCCTCCCCAGAGTTATTTAGCTGCATAAAACAGCCTTTGGCTGAATGAGGATGCAAGTGCTAAAATTTTTCAGTCAGTTATCATTAAGATTTCTAAAACTCATGGAAAACATATGTTCCCAAAACTATTATGTATTAGACTGAAGGAAACTTAGAAGCATTTCCATTTCTCTTATTAGTTATAATCTCTAAAACTATAACCAATTCTACTAGCCAACTTTGGAATTTTTCTTTTGAATTATATTCTCTTGTACATTGTATAATTGAAAAATAAAGCTAATTTAATTAGTTTGCTCCAACATAATTTAAATGATTACTGTGCCTCGGGACACATGCATGTTCAATATTTTAGATATCGGGAAGGAAGAATATTAGCACACTGGGAAAAAACTTAACTATACCTCTGAATTTTTAGAGTGGGCGCGAAGACATCTGGGGCTTATTCATTTTCTCCTTTACTTCCTATTTCCTTTTCTCTGCCTCCTGTTCCCATTGCTTCTTCCTCCCTCCCTAAGGTTTATAGTCTTAAACACTCGCAAGTTGGTGGGATAGGGAATTTGTACCCAGTGTTGGGAGACCGAGGAGCCATTCCAGTTTGTCTTCCTCATCATAGTATGATCTGCATCCCGTTTGCTAAAAGCTCCCTTTGTCCTAAGTAAAGAGCTATGTGTATCACCAGAGCCTGAGAAACGTTTGCTTCATCAATGAATCAAACTGACATTAGTCCCATGGCTAGAATATTTTTCCATTAGAAACATTCTCTTGTACTGTGACCATTTCTGGTATTTCTAGAAATCATAATGATTTTAGCTCCCTAAGATGAGTATAAGCAGAGTATAGTAATACAATACATTTTCCTCTCTAAACATTTTTTTCTTCTTTATCTCAAATATTTTCTTACAAATATCAACTAAGTGAAATACACTGCTTTTATACCTGAGTTTAATTAGCTGTATATATTTAAACATACACATGTAAATTTAAACTCTATATATGTTCCCATAGTGACTAAAAGTTGTGAAGTATAGGAATAGAAAAGGCTATAACCTTTATGACATAGAGTCATCATATATATTTATGGAATTTATAGAAATAAATAAAATCTCAAGCTGACCTGGGAATTTGAATTGTGTATTCCCTGCATGGTGAAACTTCATATAAAATCTTAAACACTTAGCAGGACACTTGCTAAGTGTTTAAAGGCAATCTCATTCTTTATTCTTTCCATCAACCATCTTTGTCACCTTGATCAAGCCACTTACTCTCCTAAAGCATCAGTTTCCATCTCTCTAATATGGAATTTGAATTAGATGGTCTCTAAATCCCCATCCAGCTGTAATATTCTTTAAATGCTAACATTATAGGCAGCAAACTAATATGTCATTTTTAAACTATTCATAAAGACCATTGGTAAAATAAGAACAACTAAAGAAATAAAAATTGCATATTATGTTATTCTTTTTAAAAGCATTAACATTTTCTTGGCTTGCATGAAAGTCAATGTTTTATTTATTTAATGTCTTTTTTTTTTTTTTACACAAATCAATTCTGCTCACTTTTTGGTATTTTACTTATTTGATGAATATCTAACTATCAGTTGTTTTAAAACACTTTGGTTTAATAGACATTTCGTACTTTACATAGTTAAAATAGAACCCTTGTACTTTTAATATGTCAGCCTGCTCTTCTATCACATTTTTTCCATTTTAGTTAGTGGTTTCACCCAATGAACTTGATGCTCGAGCAAAGGTAAAAAGACGTTCTAGTTTGGGTGGCATATAGTTCAAAGAGTCAGAGTTATATTACAACATGAATTTTTTTTCCGACTTTTCTTCAGTTCATAACAATCCTCTGAAGTAGGATGAGTTTCCATTCCATTTAACAAATTAAAAAAGAAGAAACAAAAAACCTGATCTTCCATGTTTCCCAGGTCACGAATCTGTCAGTGGCTACGAGGCCTGAGCTTTAGTTAGCATGCAAGCCTGAATATAGGGAAGGTGCAGAGAGCAGTTCCCAAGAAATCAGTATTCGAATGTTAGTGTAAATATTATCATTATTAAATTAAAATTAAGAGCAGGATTAAGCTCTAAACTCCCAAACAAACCTGAACGTTCTATGTAAGTGTTCTGTCTCTCGGGAATGAGGGAGCGCTGATGTCTTGACAATCAAATTTAAAGTTGTCTACCTGCAATCTATGTAAACTAATTTCTGTGACAGCATATTACTTTATAAAAGTACTTGAACTATAATAAATTCTATAAAGTGCAGATGAAATGGCACCTCTCTGAAGTCTTCTTTTCTAAAATGCTAAGTGTCTGTAGGGCATTAAGTAAATAGTCTTCTTCTGTCCTTTCAGAATTGCGCTGAATATTTTTACTTCCACTTCAGAGAACCTCCTAACCTAGATTCACACAGGAGCTGAAAAGGCCTTGAATAGCTGTCTATTGTTATTGTGTTTGTTTTTTAAATTATTGCCAACATTTTAAAAACAGGTGGCTGGACAAAAAAAAATAAAAAAATCTACTTCTTTCATCTCTTGAAATGAAGAAGGTATGGCCACACTTGACCTATACTGACATGTGGCAGCAAGGAACTAGAGCTTCATTAGGCTCCTTTAACCCTCTATGTGGTACACGTAAACAGCTGCAAACATTTGACCAAGGATAAGTGCTCACTCAATACAGATTTTATCAGTATGTACCTCTCCACTACTGCTACTGCTAAGTCACTTAAGTCGTGTCCGACTCTGTGCGACCCCATAGACGGCAGCCCACCAGGCTCCCCCATCCCTGGGATTCTCCAGGCAAGAACACTGGAGTGGGTTGCCATTTCCTCCTCCAATGCATGAAAGTGAAGAGCGAAAGTGAAGTAGCTCAGTCGTGTCCAACTCTTCGCGACCCCATGGACTGCAGCCTACCAGGCTCCTCCATCCATGGGATTTTCCAGGCAAGAGTACTGGAGTGAGGTGCCATTGCCTTCTCCAATGTACCTCTCTGATTCAACCTTAAAATATTGAAACCAAGCCTTCCCAGGCTTTTTGCTAATTTTCTGGGTTCTTGACATTGAAGATTCTCTAGATTGCCTTCTTCAGCCAGAAGTACTCTTACTTCTTAGACCCTCCATCAGCTACCAAAAGAAAGATAGTAGGGAGTAGGGTGTGGAGTATGGGATAAGTTGCCTTGTCTTCCTACCTTCCTATTTTATCTTCCACATAGCAAAAAAGAAGAGCAGGAGGCAACATGTTCCACAGGACTTTATAATACTAGTTACATAACTCCTTAAGATGATTTTTTGTCCTTGCCTTCAGAAAGCATACATTTTTAAAGCTTCTTCTTATTTTTCATACCAGATGTTTTCTTCTTTGCTTTGAGTCAATGATGTGGCACAGACTCTCAGAATTGAAAGGAACCATGAAGGTTTCCCAATTCAACCTCCTTATTTAGAGGACAGGAATATGGGACTGGGAAGTGATCTAAATAGCCTTAATCTGAGCTAACCAACTAGCGGAGCCAATGCCTGTAATGCCCTTGTCATTGACCCCCCGTGTTCTGGCCAGTATTTTCTACTATGTCATGTGGTGTAATCAAATCTCCAGTCAACTGAACAAGTCAGTCAGTTGCCCTGGAAACTTCCTACTCTGTACCTTTTTGAATACCATTATTCTCTCCACCTGGAATTCATATCTTTTCAACTGAAATTATTCAAATAAAATTCACCTGTATAATTCTATGTTGGATGGCCTCTAATTCATTAATTGGGTCAGTTCAGTTCAGTTCAGTCACTCAGTCGTGTCTGACTCTTTGTGACCCCATGAATCGCAGCATGCCAGGCCTCCCTGTCCATCACCAACTCCTGGAGTTCACTCAGACTCACGTCCATCGAGTCAGTGATGCCATCCAGCCATCTCATCCTCTGTTGTCCCCTTCTCCTCCCGCCCCCAATCCCTCCCAGCATCAGAGTCTTTTCCAATGAGTCAACTCTTGGCATGAGGTGGCCAAAGTACTGGAGTTTCAGCTTTAACATCATTCCTTCCAAAGAAATCCCAGGGCTGATCTCCTTCAGAATGGACTGGTTGGATCTCCTTGCAGTCCAAGGGACTCTCAAGAGTCTTCTCCAACACCACAGTTCAAAAACATCAATTTTTCAGCGCTCAGCCCTCTTCACAGTTGGGTATATATTATCAATTAAATTGTCCATGATAAAGAAAAAATAATATGTTATATATGAACAGGTTAAAGATGGACACTATATACACACTCTCATTTCAATCTGTGGTGACCTAGAGACAGAATCACTGTCAATGAATTTGGATTTCTTTACCTGAAAATTCTAAGAAGTTACGAAGATGTTGTTTATCTGGCCCTTGAGGGATTCTCATTGTTCCATATTTGCAAGCCATGATTTGGCCTTCATCATAGGTGTGATTGCTAAACACTGCCCAACTAGTTCAGTAACAATTCCTTTGAATGGAAAATTCCAAAATGATAGTGTATAATTGGAGGGAAAACTGCTGTAACTTTACAGTCAGAGCAGAATCCTGAATAAAGATGGTGCACCACTCTCATCACTTGCTATGTCTTGCTTTCTCACAACCCTAGCCATTTGTTTACATACATTCTCTACATAGAATTTCTGAACACTGGAATATTCAACTCAATCTTAACAGTTACCATCAGGAAATACACATATACAGTCCTGCTTTTATGATGATTTAGCTAGGCAAAACAAATGGATTTAAACAAACAGATTTTAAATTGGTAAATCTTATATGTTCAGTGATCTTAAATAAGTATTGATTTATATTAATATCACCTAAAGCAAGATTTTGATATTTCCCTCATGATCTGTTCTGTGTCCAAATTTAATTTGCATAAACTTGGTATCTTTTTTTTAAAAAGAGAAAAGAATGTTTGTTTCTGTTACAACATGCCAACATTTCTTTCAAAAAACACAGATTATTGCTCTTTCCCTTGCCAGAGAGCAGATGTCTGTCACCAGGAAGAGAATCCAAAACTAAGTATGAGGACCACATTGCCCCAGATGTGCTATCCTTTCCCTTGGGAAATAAAACCTTTTTCCAGCAGCTGGGCTAACAGTCCTTCTATCTCATATACTGTACAAGGTCTAGGGAACAAAGACCACAGCTCTGCCTCCATCTGGTTCCCATGGCATGTCTGTGGAGAGGACAGTATAAAGATACTACTTTTAAAGCCAAAACACCTGACTAGTCATGGCACTTCTATATACCCCAGAGGGTGAAATGAAGGCACTTGGGAATATGAGAAATCTTAACAAAGAAGAAACAAACATAGGAGCCCCATCAGTGGTAAAAATACAACAAACTGAAGCCACAGTGCTCTCTCTGGTATGTCTTGGGGGATCTAAGGTGAGGATCACTGCTGAGTTAGATTTCCTTTTTGATACTGGTTAGATGTGTGCACACGAGACCTCCTCTATTTTAGGTTCTTGATTCTTCTCACCCTTTCTGACTCTTGCCTCCTCTAAGAAACTTGGGTGTCAAAGTGCTGCTTTGTTCCTGAATGTGATGCGTAATTTTGCTTTAATCATCATGGATGAATGTAAGTTCAGGCTGGAAAATTGTACTTGAGGTCTGTGAGCTGATTGGCTAAACATGGGCCAGGCTAGGTTTGCCTCTGTGCATTGATCCCTGAGACATCATAGGTTTGGAAATCGCTGCACTGTAAAATAACCTCATTCCTGGAAGAGAGGCAAGAAATGGCTGCATGATATAAGTTCCTGCCAAAAGCGACTAAAATCCGATATTACCCAAACACATTTTACTTAGCCTGCCTTCTTTTATTTTCCTTTTGGTGATACAATTTTGGAAGTGCTTTAAAATAGATTATCAACTTGTTTATGAGAAAAAGGATCTCTGATTAAAAAGAAATATTTGCTTTACACTATATTATGTTGCCTAACTTTTTATTTGATTTTAATTCTCAGCCATTTGCATAGACATGGGTGCTTGGATAAGTAGATAACTGTAGGAGATCTGTAAGAGGCATTTCTACAACTGCCAATATTTTGCCTTAAGCTGGTTCTCTATGAGTTTTTCAATTTTAGTTATTAATACTGGCTAATGATATAAAAATGATTGCTTTCTTTTAAAAATTATAAATGTTTAGGAGAAAGCAACATCCTTTAAATCTAACTAACTGAGATGTTAGTTCTAGATCGGGAAATATCATTGTTGCTATCTATAATAACAATCATGTATCTGTCATTTAAAAAATAATTATGTTATGCAAATAGGTGTACCACCTGGTGAATAGTTGCAGGAAGAACATCGAAATATGTGTTTTTAAACTTAACATGGTTTTTATTATACTTATG